>NC_056741.1:1853108334-1853185834 GCF_019279795.1 Protopterus annectens
CATAAGATGGAAGTTAGTTTGAGTAACAACGAAAACGTTAGCATCGTCCAGCCAAACAAAGTCTTGCTTAGATTCCAGGAAATTGATTGTATTCTTTTAGAACTTTTTAAAGACAACCTTCTTTCAAGTCATGATTTGGAGTTCATACAAGTAACTAATGTATGTCTGGGGAGAATGTTTGGGATTCCCGAGATACATAAAAATGTGTCTGATCTACCTGTCAGGCACATTTTTTCATACAAGAAAATCAAGAGTGAATTTATTTCTCAATTTCTTGATTTTCACTTAAACCCCATTGCTCAGTCTTCCCTGTTTTACTTAAAGGACTCTTGGGAATTTTTAAACCAAGTCTTTAATTTTGTCAATGAAAACCACAATCTTTCTAACCCTATTCCTTGCAGTTGTTTTTTACTTGTTACTGTTGACATCGTAGCCTTGTATCCTGGTATTCCACACAAAGAAGGTATTGCCTTGGTGGAAAGATACGTCACTGTACATGTTAAAATGGTAGCAGAGAAAGTTGGAACCACATGTAGACTATTACAGCTTGTTTTAGGCAACAACCTGTTTTTTTATTTCCAATGAGAAAAATCTATCAGCAGAAAAACAGTGTTGACTTGGGAGCTAAAATGGCTCCAGCATATGCCAACTTAGTGCTTAGCACTTGGAAAGCGGACACTTATTAACTTGGAAGGTTTCAAACAAGTCCAGCTTTGAGTTTTATTGATGAGATATTTTTCTAATTGATGAGATATTTTCTATGGTTAGGTTCCCACTCAGATCTTTATGCTGTCTTTCCTTGATTTTACTATTTCAGGCATTGGTCAAGAAGTGCATTTTTTAGACATTACTTTGTCTATTGATGTCATTTAAATCTTTATTTGAATCTGAGAAAAAATGGTATAATTTGTCAATTCCTAATAATGCAGGCATGTTATCATGTGGTCATTGTGTATCCTATAAGTACATTTTAGTCGGAGATCAGCTCTTTCAGTCACACGGAATTCTAACCTAAAGATTAAATAACTATTCATTTGTGCTTCCACTTGTATTGTTTACATTGCGATTTGCTCATACTGTGGACCGTTCTACATTGGTACGGCTATTCATAAGCTTAGTGACAGAATAAAGGAACATTGCAGAGGTATTAGAATCTCTGACTTTAAAAAACGCTGTAGCCAAGTATAGCTCTGTTTGTTCCCAGTTTTCACATTTTAATTTTTCTGTTCTTGAGAAAGTTGTTGTGCATTTTGGTGACAGTAATAACTTGCTTTAGGTTTAGGAACTGCAGTGGCAAGTCAGGCCGCATGCTGACTCGCCTCCTGGACCGAATGGTAATTTAAAATAAAATGTTTACTCAAATGGAATAGATAGCTCATGACATCCACATTGTAGGCACAGCTTTCTCTCTTGTATTTTAACCTGTTTACTTTTGAATTTTCACTCACTCATATTTGAATACTGAAAGATTTCTGATGAAGTTCGATAAATAAAGAGTGAAAGTGCTCAAATTTTCCTTCCTTTGTTAGAGTATTTTTATTTTATATAGTGATCAGTAGTACCTCCTGGATAATTTTATTGTACTGTGTAGAGTAATCTGTCTTTACCATGGAAGAGAAGAACTTAACTGATCTTAGTGATGACACCTAGGATTTACTGGATCTATTGGTTTATAATAGCCCTACTGATCTCTCTACTTGAATTCAGTCGTTGAATGAATCAGTAGTTAAAACTCAAGCTTTACTGAACTCGTCTTGTTTATTTACATTGTATGGTTCTAAAATTGGAAGCTCTTTGCAATGTTCTTTGACAACTACTGCATGTGATGGTGGTTGTGATTTTCTTGACCAGGTTTTCGCACCTAAAGACAAAAATCCATTTGCAGACTGCCTATTTGAATATAGAAGCAGCGATTTATTAAATGGGACAAACTCTGAAGGTTCCTCAGTAAGAAACTGCACATATATTATTCATAAGTTGGACAAACTGCTGAGTCCATACAAAAACATTGAATAAGAAAAGTTTTATTTGTCTAAATGTATTACTTGTAAAATTGTCCCCCAAGGTTTACGTTGTTATAAAATTCAAAAAAACAGTGAGGTGTTTAAGACTATTTTCCAAATCTATAATGATGTGAATTTAAAAGTTCTTAAGGTGTTAATTGACAATAATCACTACAGGTTACAGTCACTTGTTGATCAAATTAAACATTTAAATGATAACATCATTTCTCATCCTCACTTTCAACAAAGAAAAAAATGACTGGATAGCACTTGATGCCAAACTCTCATGCCATGTTGCCAACATTGTACTACGTAAAAAGAAGAAAATGCTGAGAGATTGGCATCAGTATCAAAATAATACTGCCTACTCGCCACCTATGTTTAATAACCGTTATAATAAAAATGTATCATCTGGGCATCACAATCACAATACACCACATCCGACCACTAAAACTACTTTAGGGCATTACAATCACAGCACATTGGTTCCTGATTCTAAAGTAACATCAACTCAAATTGGATCTCCTCATTCTACAGATGCCATCACTCATGTTTTCTACCATTTTCAAGGAAAAGGACTCTTCTGGTGTAGGAGGATGGCCATTGTGGTGCAGCAGTTAGCATTGCCACCTCACAGCAAGAGGCTGTCTGGTTTGATTCTTGGCTGGGGTACCTTCTTTGTGGAGTATGTATGTCCTCCCTGCGGTCACGTGGATTTTCTCCAGATGCTCCGGTTTCCTCCCAAATTCCAAAAGACATGCAGTAGGTGGATTGGACACTCTAAATTGGCCTTAGGTGAGAGTGTGTGTGAGTGAGTGGTGTGAATGAACTCCCACAGCAGGGCTAGCAACCCGGCGGTATAAACCTTGGCTCAAGATGATTGTCACTGTGGAAGTGACACACCGACCTCATGTGCAAAATGGGAAAAGGGTTTGAGGAAGGATGGATCCAAGCTTAGTAAAAATTCCACAGCCTGACATAATATGTCATCCCCTCCTGTTCATGCTATCTCATCCCCCCCACCTCCACAAGCAGATAGTTTTTTCTGCTGATTTGGGTGTAGCAATTGCTATCGACAACAATAATTTTTTATCCAGCAGTGCACACACTTCAGGCAAAGGGAGAGAGGGAGTGAAAGAAAGAGGAAGAGGATGAGAGAGGAGCATCAGTTGCACAATAGGAAGAAGGAGTGTTTAGATTCTGTACAGACAGTTATTCCAAACACCAGTGCAGTCTTTAATTTGTCTAGCAAACTGTTAGACGCCAATTTTATTTCAGTCCTAGAAAAAGGATTCAATTTCATTGCAGCACAACCTGCTAATGTTACAGATGTAGTACTTGACTTAAAATTGTACATTCAAAAGCTCAATTTGAAACAATGTTTTTCAATAATTTTAATTTTATAGTTGACAGTAAAGAACAAAATTCTGGCAGCAGCGTGGTTAACATTTCTCACACAGGTAGTAGTGTCACTAATATGTCTCTCAGTAACTCCTCATTTCAGTGTTTGACTCCCAGTGACAGCTTTTTTGACTCCCAGTGACAGCTTTTTAGTGGCTCTAACAAAGATATTAGTGACGACATTCTTAGAAGGAGAAACATTTTTAAAACAATGCTTCATTCCTCACTTAATGTTTTCTCTAAAGTGTGTGAAGATGAAATCAGAAAGGTTTTAACCAGTAAATCAAGCATTAAATAATTTAATCTTAAGCCATTGGAAGGAAAAGCTCTTCAACAGATTTGTAAGGATCCTTCGGTCAGTCATGAAATCTGATAAAGGTACTGTTATCATGGTTATGAGCAACATTGTTTTTGTTTATACCCATAAGATGGAAGTTACTTTCAGTAACAATGAAAACTACAGCATCATCCAGCCAAATGAAGTCTTGCTTAGATCGCAGAAAATTGATTGTATTCCTTTGGAACTTTTTAATGAAAACTTCCTTTCAAGTCATGATTTGAAGTTCATGCAATGAACTAATCCATATCTGGGGAGAATATTTGGAATTCCCAAGATACATAAACATGTGTCTGACCCACCTCGTAGGCACATTGTTTCATGCAAGGAAACCAAGACTGAATTTATTGCTGAAGTTCTTGATTTTCATTTAAACCCCATTGTTCAGTCTTTCCAGTTTTACTAAAAGGACTCTTGGAAACATTTAAATCAAGTCTTTAATATTGTCAATGAAAACCACAACCTTCCTAATCCTATTCCTTGCAGTTATTTTTTACATGTTACCCTTGAAATCATAGCCATGTATCCTAGTATTCCAAACAGAAAAAGGTATTGGCTTGGTGGAAAGGCACCTCACTGTACATATTAAGATGGCAGCAGAAAAAGTTAGAACCATATGTAGACTGTTACAGATTGTTTTAAACAACTTTTTTCAACAAGAACATCTATCATCAGAAAATAGGTGTTGCCATGGGAGCTAAAATGGCTCCTGCATATGCCAACTTCGTGCTTAGCGCTTGGGAAGCGGATACCCTTATTAACTTGGAAGGTTTCAAATAAGTCCAGCTTTATAAGTGTTTTTTAGTGATGGTATTTTTTCTATGGTTAGGTTCCCACTCAGATCTATTTGCTGTTATTGATAGTATCAGGGATAGCATCTCCTTCCTTGATTTTACTATTTCAGGTATTGGTCAAGAAGTGCATTTTTTAGACATTACTCTGTCTACTGATGTCTTACATGACTGTTTTTGTTCAACGAATTATCATAAAGGCATCTTCAGAAACAATTACCTGGATTTCAACAGTCAGCATCCCACCTATATGAGAAAGAATATTGTAAAAGGCCAATATGTATGCATCAGCAGACTTGACAGTGAAGATAGCATGTTTCAGAGAGAATGTGAAATTCTCAAAGGGCTTTTTTTTTTAAAGAAACTACCCAGCATATTTCATCTATTCTAATTTTGAAGAAGTTTCCAGTTACAGGCATGCTCGCCACCAACCCATTTTAAAGTATGGTTTTACTAACATCTGCAAAAATCCAGGCAATGACAGTTCTCGTTTTCCAATACCAATCTCTTTGGATTCCAACAACATAAAAAGTACAAGTCCACTGGAAAAAAGTTACAGAAATAACCTTCTTCTTCTTAAAAAACTAATATAACAGGATTGAGCGCTTTCATAAGACTATAACACAACTTCATCAGAATCCTGATTCAGGATACAGAATTCTGATGAAGTTGTGTTATAGTGTTATGAAAGCGCTCAATCCTGTTATATTAAAGTTTTTAAGAAGGTTATTTCTGCAACTTTTTTTCCAGTGGACTTGTACTTTTGTTCTTGGTTGCTGTCTTTCATTCTTTCCAACAATATAAGACAATGTATCACCACAAACTGGAACATTATTAATGTTAACCAAGAACTTTTGCTGACCTTTGGTCCCAGCCCCTCATATTGTTTAAAAAAAACTATGTTGTTTAAATCTTTATTTGAATCTGAGAAAATAAATGGTACAATTTGTCAACTCCTAATAATGCAGACACGTTCTCATGTGGTCATTGTGTTTGCTGTAAATGTGGAGTTTTACCCTAAAGTTTAAACACCTTAGCCATTATATCAACCTCACACCTAAGAAGTACTCAGTTGTGCTAACACTTGTATTATTTACATTACGATATGCTCGTACTGTGGATTGTTCTACATTGGTACAATTATTCGTCAGCTTAGTAACAGAATAAAGGAATATTGCAGAGCTATTCGAATCTCTGACTTTAAAAACGCTTTAGCCAAGCATAGCTGTGTTTGTTCCCAGTTTTCATGTTTTAATTTTTGTGTTCTTGAGAAAGGTCCTGTGCGTTTTGGTGACAGTAATAACTTGCTTTAGGTCTAGGAACTACAGTGGCAAGTCATGCTGCATGCTGATACTCCCCCTGGACTGAATGGTAATTTAAACATAAAATGTTTACTCAAACTCAAATGGAATAGATAGCTCATGACATCCACATTATATTTTAGGCTGTTTACTTTTGAATTTTCACTCACTCATATTTGAATACTGAAAGATTTCTGATGAAGTTTGATAAGTAAAGAACAAAGGTACTCAAATTGGAAATTTGTTTTTCTAGTTCTTTTTCCTTTCTTCATTAGAGGTTTTTTTATTTTATATAATCATAACTATATTCATGTATAGTGAGCCACACACTGACCCCATAGCAATGTCTTTCTTTTGTAAAAAAAGTCTCATTAGCAAAAAGTGTAAAATTATTAAGCAAGATTAATTCTAACAAATTAGTAAACAAGTTAATCTTGTCCTGAGAAAAAAAAATTATAATTGTGTAAAAATTCTGTAAACCATTGCATACCTATATCATGAGGAATGCTGTAAAAGGATCTTTTACATCTAAAGAACACCATGTTATCATGAAATTTTAAAATGTTAAATTTACCCAAGAATTATCAAAAATGCTTACAACGATGTCCAGCATTCTGAACAATTTCTTTCAAATGATAATCTCAATACTTTGCCAAAGGGGTGATAATTGATTGCTTGGAATCCACAGTAGGTGACACTGGTGGATTGTTTTTGTTCTTGTGGATCTTTGTAATTCAGAAAATAGTGGATATTGCAGAATGTTTCATATCTAAATGCTGCAACATATCCACTGTAATCAGGCCCTGCATGAGGATATCTTGGAGTGTAGCTGCTATCCCTGCATAAGCTAGGTTGAGCTTGTTTTCCTGAAACTTGACTCTGCATCGTTGGAAAGAATAGAATACATTTTCTCTATGTATTGTAATTTGCCCATCAGGACAATACCTCCACCTTTGTCTGGTTTCAAGATCCAGACATAGTTGTTATATTAAACTGATTTTGTCTGCATTTCTTATTGAAGATGGATCTAATGTCTAATTCAAACATTTTCTCCTAGGTCTGTACTAGGGGATGGAAAGGAGGATTAAAAGTACTAACAATGCTGATACCTTTTTCATATGTGGTATCATTGCTGAGCATGATGTTAAGGTTTAGCTTGTTAGTATACATTTTCAAATCAATAAGGGCTTCAGTAAGATTAGCTCTTTTACTGATCACAAACGTATTGACCTTTGAAAAGAGATCAGCATGTCCTTGATTAACTTGTATAGAACTAAAGTTATAAACAAAAATGTCACCTGTTTCATTGGATACCAGTTGGTACATTAGATTTTCTTCCAGAGATATGTTATATCCCATTAACTTCTTGTACCCAGCGTTCAGCAATTGGACTGGGTTGCACTGGTGGCAATGTATCCCTTCTTGGTGATGTTGATTTAGATGTTTGCCTTTCAGGTGTTCTGATCTCCATAAAAGGGATAATCTAAAGGAATTCCTTGGATTCAATGTTGTGTTGCTGTGATGTGGCAGCACGCTCAACCTGCTCCAATTGCATGTCCACCTGTGGATGATTGTCACGTGTCAGTCTATTTCCCCATTCTTGTGATAGTGGTGGAACATGACATGCCTTGTTATTAGCATAATCAGTTCTATCCCTCTCAAATTTTTTCATCTTATGCTCCTTCATGATAGTAATTTGAATGTCTACAGCATGAAAAATACAAGAATGTTGCGCTCTGTATTGTTCATAGTTAAGAACTAGACAAAGATGCAAACCAAATAGTGATGTCAGGAACCTGAGGAAACAGAGACTCGTACACGGAAGGAATAAATCTTAAAAATCTTGAAACTTTAATCCACAAGTTGAGCGCTTTCGACTGGAACCCTCAGTCTTCTTCAGAACAATTAAACAAATGCTCATACACCTTATATATCATTGTAATGACATCAATTAGTAAAATCAATTAATAAAAAACCGCCAAAAACATTAAAGGTATATACCTTAAACAATGCATAATATACCTGAATTTCATAAACCATTGTTTCTATATATACATGAACTGCTCCTATGGAACTAGTTTTGATAAAATAAAATAATATATTCACTAGATACAAACATTCATAGTTAATAAATGTATATAGTTTAAATCTAAAAAATACCTTACTACATGCAATATATATGGCAGTGTATAAATGACATTATAAACTATATAAAGAGATAAATGAGTTATGATGTATTGTGCTGAAAAGCTCTATACATAATTAAAATATATACAAATACTGTTGCCCATTTTAAAATGACTGGGATGTCTATCTAGCCAATGCTAAAAATGGTTTGATACTAATAGAATCGTTCAACCCAGGGGGACGTGTAGCATCTAAAACTATCTGCCACTTGCTCTCCAAAGCAGACAACCGCATCTTCCAATTGCCCCCAAATGTTGAACTCCTCACTTGATCAATTATCATAAATCGGAAGATGTGCTCTACCCCTTGCTCATGTAAATGTCTATATAGAGCATTTTTATTGTCCTTTTTCTTTATACGGTATTCATGTTCATATATCCGCTTTTTTAAGGGGCGTTCAGTTTTGCCTACATAGTAGGCAGAACAGGCTACACATAACGCAAGATAAACCACTTGACTTGTATTACAATTTCCTGTTCTAGATTTTATATAAGTTGAGTTCAGATCTTTTAACTTAATATGTCTATCTTCGTTAATGTAGTTGCATTGCCTACATCTTCCACATTTTTTTGTTCCTTTAAACATATTTATTTTATCTAAAGAACTATTGTCATTTTCCAATATTCTTTTAAGATTACTCCCTGTTTTATATATAAATTTGGGTTCACTACCCACTAGTTGATCCAATTTAGTAGCCTTAATTAAATCCCAATGATGACACAATATGTCCTGGATGTAATGAGTATGAGGTGTATAGGTTAAAATACATGCTCTTTTATAAGGAAATTCTTTAACCAAATCTCCACTTTTATCCACATAATTTCCCAGTAAGGGTAAATATTTGTTCCCCCATTCCTTGTGTACATACTGAATTACATCCACCAACATCTGATGTGGGTACCCCCTATTAAGGAATAACTTTTTAAGAGTATCGAGCTCAGCGGACATAATAGTGTCTGTTGAGGACATTCTAGCCGCTCGAATACACTGGCCTTTGACAATGTTTTTAAATATGTATCTAGGATGATTGCTGGTGAAGTATAAATAATCATTGGAATATGTGGGTTTCCGGTGGATCTTGGATGAAAAACCATCCTTTTCAAGTCCTATCAGCACATCTAAGTAAGGAATATTGGTGGTACTGGTGCTGTATGTAAATTTTAAAAACTGGGAGGAATTGTTCATAAATTCCATAAATTCATCTAATTTCTCCATAGAGCCATGCCAGAGAACGAAAATATCGTCCAAAAATCTGGCGTAATATGATATATATGAAAAAAACTCACTTTTAAAAACAATTTCTTCCTCCCAATCTAACATCACAAGATTTGCGAAGATGGGAGCACAAGAGGCTCCCATCGCAACACCCTTAATTTGTTTGTAATATTCCTCTTGGAAAACGATATAATTATGTTCCAACACAAGCCCCATCATGTCACACAAAAGGGATATTCTATCCCAACTGAAGGTGGAATGTTTTCGCAGGCTGTTGGCAAAATGTTCTAATCCCTCCTCTTTGGGTATGCTTTGGAAAAGATCCACTACATCAATCGTTAAGAGAATGAGATCCTTTTTCCATATATCATGTGTTAATTTGCCCAAAAAATTCCAAGAATCTTTTATTATGTGAGGTATAGTGGGATAAATGAATTTCAATTGATGGTCTATCCATCTCCCTATATTAAAAGTTTTGGAATTGGAACCGGATATGATAGGTCTAAAGGGGGGGTGATCCAAGCATTTGTGTATTTTAGGAATCCCCACGATTTTTGCCAAGATGGGATAGTCATTTTTCAAAAACATGTAAGTCTCGTTCGTAATCCTGTTGTCAATTAAGTACTCTTCGATAGCTAAATCTATACGTCTGTGTCCTATGTTGATCTGGTTGATGGATACAGGTTCGTATGTGTCCGTTTGATTTAAAATTTTCATTAAACATGAATTGTACACGTCAGTTTGAAAAATGACGATCCCACCCCCTTTATCCGGTTTCATAATGCGTAGTTCTCTGTTGTGTATAATTTTATTTAAACATTCCCTCTCTAATGCAGTCAAATTGTATTGACTATGGTTGTTAAACTGATCATGTCTATTCCTTAAATCCCTATGTAGTTTGTATACATCCTTACAAACTAATTGCTCGTAATTGGAAATGCTAGGATGAGAAACAGGAACAAAAGTGCTTTTCTTACGTAAAGATGGAGTATCAAAATGAACTTGATTATCTGTCTTATTATCAAATAAAATAGCCAGATTTAGTTTTCGGCAATAAAGTTTCACTTGCTTAATGTTGTCAAATATATTACTGCTCACTGTTGGAATGAATTTCATTCCTTTACTCATGACCTTTATAAACTGTTCATCTACCTCCACGTCAGTGTAGTTATAAACATTAAATCCCTCGTATGTGACATTTGTATAGTAGGGAGTCCGCGTAACCAAAAGATTGGTGTGTACTGTAGCATTGTGTACTACAGGTTGTACAAACGAGGGTAACAAAACATGGTCCATAACTGTGGAAGGAATATCCCTTTTAACATCACTGACTCTGGTGTGGGGTAGTAAAGTTATTTCTTGAATCTGTTCCATGGTTTGCGTGGATTTCTGGGGGGTTGTGGATGTTCTATCTGAAAATTTTCCTCATTTCTTTGTTTACTAGGAGAATTCAGAAAAGATCTACCCACACTTTTCTTCCATTTGGGCCATATATACGCCCGATTTGAATTGTATGAGTCTACATCTCTATTTAATTTGTGACTTTTCCTTTCAAAAATGCTTTTGATTTTACTATCTGCTAAATGAAATTGTTTGCTAAATAATTCCTTCCATAAATCAAAATCAACATCACAAATAATAGCTTCATACATATTTTCTAACTCTTCTACCAATAACTCACATTTTTCTTGTTGGAATTTGGTCAAAAGTGTTATATATGTACATCCAAAATTATCAAATAATTCATTGAATTCGTTGATTACATTTTGCGTATATGGAATACCCAACGGAAGCTTAAAAAACCTTAAGCCTTTAGGTACAACCTTTAATTTCAAGCAATTGTTCAAATAACTGATGTCCATCTTGCAGTTTTTGTATGCAACAAGTCTCTTCCCAAAATCAAAAATCATGTCTTTTAAAGACCCATACACATGTTCCTTAAAGTCCTGATGGTTTTGGACCATCTCAACCTGCTCCAATTGCATGTCCACCTGTGGATGATTGTCACGTGTCAGTCTATTTCCCCATTCTTGTGATAGTGGTGGAACATGACATGCCTTGTTATTAGCATAATCAGTTCTATCCCTCTCAAATTTTTTCATCTTATGCTCCTTCATGATAGTAATTTGAATGTCTACAGCATGAAAAATACAAGAATGTTGCGCTCTGTATTGTTCATAGTTAATGTACTCCTTGATGTTTTTTATCCAATCTCTTAATATCCACAGTGAGGCTTTCTATAAGTTTGTTGTTATGTTTGATAAGAAGCTCCATTAGTTCACATCCGTGCCTATCAAACATTTGTAGTAAATCATGATGTAATGGTGAATTATTTGCTAAGCCCGTAGGGTACTTCCAAATTCTGAGTTCTTTGGGGACTCTTTGTGCTTTGATGGATTCAAGGAGGCACCCATTCTCTAGCTGCAGTTTGCTTACTTTTAAGCAATGGTATTCAAAAGCATCCAAATATTCATATATGCTACTGTCATTAATAGGTGCAATATTTGTATTTATCACTCCAATATCAAAATTAAATTCTCTTTGTAGCCATTCATTAACCTTGGGAATGGTACATGGATTATCAGAAAAAGGTTGTTGTTACCAGTATGTTACTGTTGATGTCCATTGTTACTAGTCCATAATGCCACTTTAGCTCTGATTGAATTAAAGATGGTAGATCTCAGTAGGTAGTCTCTCCTGCATAGTGCTTCTTGTGTTAGAGAGCTGTATAGAATCCACTTTTTGAGTCAGTAGCTGTAGTAGCAAGGTAATTTGCATTTATTAGAAGTGTAACATGTAGATGTTGGTCCTTTACAAATTTTGGAGGAAAAAATTATGTGACCTTTTGGAATTGTTAAAATCCATTGTTGAACATTGTTAAGTATCTGAATAAGTCATGTTAATTGTAACTAGATGAAAGTGCTTATGTAATATGTCTTAATAAATGGTGTTTTTTTTTTTAATTATTCAAACTTTGGTACTGTGCCTTGCATCCGTGCCACAGCTTATCCAGTTTGTTTGCCATTGTTGTTTTAAACTTTCTTCTAAATATTTAGTCTAGCTGATACACAGGCAAAGACCAAATATACTTCAGGACTGGTCAAACATAACAATGTACTTGAGCTTCTCCATGTTCAAATCACCATAGACAAAATCCCTTACCACTTCCTTGCAAGCTATAGGTGCACCTCTATGGCCTAGGAAATATATAACATATATTTAAACTTACTGGAAACACTCACCATCCAACCCAATATTTATTACTATTATTTTATTTATTTTACATTTGTTTACTGAGAAAGTCCAACTGGGCATGGATCCCATTTTCAGCAGGGGCCGGGGAGAAAAGCACCAGATTAGTACAGCAAAACAGTAAATACAATACACATGTTAAAGTACAGTACAGATTCAAAAGATAATTAAGTACACTTTCAAGTTCAAGAAAGGAGAAAAATGTAAATATACTATAAGGAGCACAGTGTGTTACAATAAGCAAGACAGTAGAAAGGGCATTTTGTTCAGTCATTTGGTTACATTCATCAGTGGCTAGTACAGTAAACACACATTGATTAAGTGTATAGAAAGGAGTTATTGCAAGCTTTCATAGAAGGTTAAGATATGATATGATCTAATTAAATTAAGCTACCCAGGGTAATATCACATTCATGGGTAACTTTAATTACCCCACTATTAACTGGGACTATTATATGACACTAAATGTGTAGGCATAGAGATTCCTGAATTTGTAAACACAAACTCCCTGGATAAGATTGTCAGTATGTTGAGGAGGAGCGCAAGCATATTGGATCTGGTCCTCAGTAATATGGGAGATTGCTGCAAACCCGCCTAGTGTAATGTCTTTGTGGTAAGTTCAGACTACAAAACAGTCTCCTTTGAAGTAAAAATAAAAACCCAGAACCCCAGCTAACCCTGGAATGCTCAGGAACTACTCTATGGCTAGCTTCATACTATTAAGTGATAACCTGGCAATATTTCAAGTTCACTTAAACCCCGAGAACACTGCTGCCTATGCAAAATTGTTCACTGAAACCCTGTACAAGCACTAAGAAAAAGCAAACCACCATGGTGGAATCACAGCATCAGCTGGCTGCATAACAGAATGAAGAAAATCATGCCAAAAACTAAGAGGTGTAGCACCCAGCAGGGTAAAAGCACTCTCATAGAACTAAACAAACAACTCAGATGAAAAATATAGTCTACCAATGCCAAATTTTAGGTAAACTTAGCCTCCCAGGCCAAGAACAACCACAAGGCATTCTCTAGCTATGTCCTCAACCTCAAAGGCAATACACAGTTGTGTGCAGAGCTCATTGGTAATGGAGCCAACTATACTGACCCAGGTGATATAGCAAATCTACTGGCAGAAAAATTCAGCTCTAACTTTACCCCTCTCTCCCCTCAACCTTCCCTCAGGAAATGCCATCAAATATAACTCCCCCCACTATCACTAGGGAACAGGTCCTCAGTGCTTTTTCTAGTACCAAAAACACTGCATTGATTGGTCCAGACAAAATCACATGATGCCTTCTAAATAGCATGAAACATGACCTTTCATGTCATCTGGAATTGCTATTTAACAGTAGTCTCCAAATAGGCTTCATGCCTCACGAATGGAGTACAGCAACAATCATCCCTCTGCGCAAGGTGGGCCATCTACTGACCCTGGAACCTACAGACCCATAAGTCTCACTAGTCTCATATGGAAAACCATGGAAAGAATTATCATGGAAATGATTAATAGTGACATAGGAAACCTCCAGGCACTGGACCCAACCCAAATCATTTTTTTCAAGGGCAGGTCATGTTTACTCAGCCTGGTTGACTTCTTTGAGAAGGTCACCAAAGCAGTGGGTGAGGGTAAACAGTTTACAATGCCTACCTTGACCTTGCCAAAGCATTTGAAAGAAAACCGTATTTGGGCACTGCTGACAAACTCAAGAGTTAGGTGTAAACCTTTATGTCCCCCGGTGGAAAGCCAGCTGGCTCACAGACAGGACCCAGCCAATTAGACTTGGGAGTCCACCTCTACAAAGAGATCAGTCACATATGGAGTCCCTCAGGGATCAGTCCTGGGAACACAACTTTTTGGCATCTACTTCTCTGAAGCCAAGGCCAATATTTAGGGCCTCTGACTGACTAAGTTTGTAGATGATTGCAAATTAGGGGCAGTGATTGAATCCCCTACTGACAAAAATGTTCCCCAGGAAGGCCTGACACAGACAGATAACTTATGTCAGAGCTATGGACTAAAACTAAATGCCAAGAAATTCATAATAGTATCCTTGGGGGGGGGGGGTCTATATTAGAACACTGAATTTTCAAAACTTCGAACCCTATTCAACAAAAGCTGAAAACATTGAACATACAGAACACCAAATTTTTTCCTAGGGAAACAATTTGCTGTTCCAAAACATATACACACAACACAAGCACACCAAACAAACAGCAATCCACAAACATACACCTAAAATCTTACATCTAACCCTACACTAAACTATACACACACCACTAACTGTCCACTTACCTTAACCCAAACCCTAACCCTAAGGTCCGTCACTGTCACACACTCACCTCACCCGCACCCTAACTTGCCTAACCCGCCGTAACCCTCACGTCCACACAATTGCAAACATACCTAACCCACACCCTAACCCTAACTACCCTAACACAAACTCAATCGCACACTTAGCCGAACCCAACCTGTAACTTTCCACCACAGCGCTGAAAATACCGAAGCAACAGAAACGGACAACCGAATTATTTCCCTAGGAAAAAAAATCAGGTTTCTGTTGCTTCAATATTTTCAACTTTCGCTGAATAGGGTTCGATATTAGAACATTAGAAGTTTTGAAACTTCAGTGTTCTAATATAGACCTTCCTTGGTAAAGTCATCCACCCTTGGTAACTATGGGTCTATGTCATTTTGTTGAATCACTTATGATCAAATGCCCTATTAGTTGAACATCTGTTTATCAAAGTTGCCAATTATTGAACAGTTTTCAGTGAAAGTTTTCCTAGGGCAAGCCAATGGCAGGCCACCCTAATGACCGTGAACAAAATCATAGGTTCATACTAGGCTATCTGCCCTAGGCGTTTATAAGCCTAGTCAGAGTGTGTTTGGCTTTCGCCACCCATTTTCAATTAATTTTGCTATGCCCTTTTTCGAGGTTAGTATACTGTGCCTCTGTCTAACAGTGACACAGAAGTGATATCCGGGGTAAACCTACGATCTCCCATCCACTCATCAAGATTCCTCTTGAAGAGAGTCAGTGAGGGACTCTGCCTAACCTGGACTGGGATTTTATTCTAGAGTGAAGGGAGCCTCTGGGTTATGAAGCTGTCCCTCCAGCATGTCCTATTTATTTCAGTGCTGAGGTTCAAGTCTCTCAAGCGTGTAGCTCGATGGGATTTGGATTTTCTAAGGTGCAGCATGTCCATTAATTCCGGGTTGGACATGGCTTTATACGTCAGGCACAGATCGCCTCTGAGCAGGTGGTATACCACTGAGTAGAGCTGGAGTTTCTTTAACCGGGCAGCATATGGCATCTGTTTGAGCCCTTTGATCCTCTTGGTGAGGTACTTTTGGGGTCTTTCCAGTTGCTGCAGGTGTCTGGTAAGGTATATTCCAAAAGGGGCATTGTACTCAATTATGGGCCTGATGAGGGATGAGTACAGAGGCACGATGACCTCCCCTGATCTAGATGTGAATCCCTTCATGATTAGGTGGGCTATATAAAATGTTTTTCTAACCACTTTGGCCACGTGGATGTCAAATGAGAGATTGCTATCAACTTGGGTCCCCAGGTCCCTAATTACTTCTTCTGTACTTAATGGATTACCACCT
This sequence comes from Protopterus annectens, assembly GCF_019279795.1. NCBI lineage: Eukaryota > Metazoa > Chordata > Ceratodontiformes > Protopteridae > Protopterus > Protopterus annectens. The sequence continues at coordinate 1,853,124,435 of NC_056741.1, forward strand.
ATGTGGTAATTTGTGGGCACTTTGTTTTTGCCAAAGGGGATGACTATACACTTTTTGGCATTTAGCTTGAGGCCATGGCTCTGGCACCAGTTGTCTGTTTCTATGAGGCCCTTTTGGAGGATGCTTGTGTCGGCTGGAGAGTCGATTATGGCGCATAGTTTGCAGTTATCTGTGAACTTGATCAGCCACAGTCCTTCTGTGTTGGCCTGTACCTCGAGAAATATATACTGAACAAGAGAGGTCCCAGGACTGAGCCTTGTGGGACGCCATTTGTAACTGGTTTGGAGTCTGACATGGCTCCAGCAATTCTAACCATGTGGTTTCTGTTCTTGAGCTAGTTTGCAACCCATCTAGTGACATAGGGGTTTATATTTAAGCTGGTGAGCTTATCTATAATGCCCGAGTGGGGTATTGTATCGAAGGCTTTTACAAGGTCCAGGTAGGCTGTGTGGACCACCTTCCCCTCGACAATGGCCTTGGTGACTGTTTCAGTTTCAAAGAAATCGACCAGGTTTAAGAGGCAGGATCTGCCCTTAACAAAGCCGAACTGAGTAGGATCCAGCGTCTGTAGGACCCTAATATCTTTATTTATGAGGTCCATGATGATCCTTTCCATAGCTTTGCAGAACAAGCTAGTCAGGCTTATGGGGCGATAGTTTCCAGGATCCATTGAGGCACCACCTTTGTGGAGAGGGACCACTGTTGCTGTACGCCACTCTTTGGGTACATATCCTGTAGTAAGGCTGAGATTGAACAATAGTTTTATGTTTGGGTTTAGCTCTTCTTGGAGTTCATGTAGGATGCAGCCCGTGACACCGTCTGGTCCCATTGATGCTGTGTTTTTTGCTGTGGAGAGGGCGGCTTCTACCTGAGCATCTGAGATGTCAGGGAGGCAGCACTCTTCTAGGATAGATATTTGCCCTTTTGGTGGGGGGGGAGAAGTTTGCGCGGAACCTGTCAGCTAGGATGTTGGCAATGTTTGTGGTTTCGATGTATTTTTTTGTCATTTTGGAGTAATTCTGAGCATATCTGGGAATTCCCACCCAGGTTCCTAACATAACTAAAGAAAGCCTTGTGATTATCCTTAGTGTCCTGTGCAATGTTTCTCTCAAAGCTGGCCTTAGACGATTTTATGAGTGCCCATAGTTTTTTGCTAATACTGATCAAAGATGCCTTCCCTTTTTGGGATTTTGCTCTATCATGTAGTAGCTTCCTCCTTCTATTGTATAGTTTGTTTATGGCTGGGGTCCACCAGACAGGACGTCTGCCTTTGGAGGATTGGGACTTGGTTTTATTTAGGATTACATGATCCATGCATTCCTGAAGGTGTTCATAGAATGCGTTTATAAAGGATTCTGCGGTCTGGGCCATATTTTCCACAGGCTCGGGGGCTTTGAAGGATTCCACCTCAGTTTTGAGGCGTGTGAAATTTGCTTTAGAGAAGTTTTTCAGTGTGGTTTTCTGGGCAGGGGGTAGGGTCGGGATGTGAATATCCAGTGAGATTAGTTTATGGTCTGATCTTGCCAGTGAGGGATACACTTCTGGTCTGGAGCATAGAGTTCCCATGTTGGTGATGATCAGGTCCAGTATGTTTTCCTCTCTTGTGGGAGTGGTAACAAGTTGTTCCATAGCATTTGAGTTTATAAATTCTAGGAACCTTTGGGCTAGGGTGTTGGAGCTAGAGTAATGCTCCCAGTCTATGTTTCGGTAGTTGAAGTCACCCAATATAATGGTGTTTGGAGAGACCTTCATATTTTCCAGTGCTCTCAGGAAGGCCAAGTGGGGTTCCTGGGTTTGGGAGGGTGGTCTGTAGCAGGCTATAAAGTGGAAGGCAGTTTTACCCACTGTTAGTTGCACATGGATAGTCTCTGATGCTTCGTGCTGTGCCACCAACCTGGAGGTGTGGGTATCTTTGACAAATATTGATACTCCCCCTCCTTTTGTGGTTTGGTCCAAGTTTTGGGGCCAAAAAGCATGGTATGAGGTATAACCTGGTTGTGCTGGGGTGCTCTCGGGTGCCTTGAACCAGGTTTCTGTTACTGCACAGATATCGATGTTCTCCATGCTAAGGAGAGTTTCGAGTGCGTGCACCTTGAGGTTTAGACTTCTGGCATTGAGTAGCATTACTCTTAGTTTCTTATCCTTTGTGATACCTATGGAGGTGGGTTTGTCTTTTCATCCTTGCCTAAAAAAGGCACTATGGGGGAAGCAAGAGCCTTTGCCAATATCCAAAAGCCCAGGGGTGACGGGTGCAAGCCATCCCTAGCGAAGCATCGTGGCTTGTCGAGCATGTCATCCCAGGCTGACAGGCATTGGATCCCCTTTGAATGACACCAATACTTAAGCCAGTTGTTGAAATTGATCATCTTGTCTTCATATTGTGGCATCATTCTTGGTGAGGGTAAGATGCTACTCAAGGTCAGGGTCATACCGGCCTGGGCTACATGCTCAGAGAGCTCCTCTATGTCTCTTTTCATGTAGTCCAGGGAGGTACGTCTCATGTCATTCACACCAGCATGGACAATGACTGAGTCATATTTGTACTTGCCTTGGAGTGACTTGAGTGCTTGTATTATGTGGCGGATCCTCGCGCCCAACAGGCAGCTCACCATGACCTTCTCCTTGTTCAGCCTGGTGAGCGGGATGTCAGTGTGCCTGATGATAAAGTCACCTATTACAAGTGTATCAGGTGTGTTGTTTAGCCTTAAGGGCTATGACTGTTCGGCACACTGGCTTTGTGAGCTATGTGTTGCACGTGTTTTGTTTTGGGGTAGCGGTTGCTTGGATGTCTGCTTTGGAGATCTCTGCTGCTTAGGCAGATTTTTATTTAGAGCCTCCGAGTATGTTTTTGTGTGTTTATGTGTTTGGTTTGCTGTTGTGGTAGGTCTATGTGAGACTGGAATTGTAGTGAGTGTGGTTTCCTTTTCCTCCTGACTGGTTACGCCAGTACTGAGTTGAGAGAGCTTAGCCTCCAGTTTGGCTATATGGTTGCATCTCTCACATGTGTTGGAATTTGTTGGGAGGAGGAGAGGGTTGTCTGTGTACATGAGGCAGTTGTAACATTGCCTCAAGATTCCCAGATTCACCAGCTGGACCAGAGAGATTGACAACTGACCTTTGGACATGCTAGAATAGTATTGGGAATTCCTTTATAATTGAAAAAAGGGCCAATGGGGAACAAGGTACTCAAGGGGAGTTTGTGAGGGTGTAGTGCTTTTAATTTTTTAGTGCTGACTTATATAATTGCTTTAGTGAGCAAGTGCCAGGTAACTTAAATGCAATGTGTTACTGTAAATTAAATGCAAAAACAACAAACAGTAACTTTCTTTCAAGTGAAACAAGGAAATAAGTACAGTAAACAATGCAGATATCACTAAGGATCCGCAGAAGCACTGAAAAACAGCGTTTTAGGTGGAATTAGCGTTTCAGGGAAATAACAAGCAAACAAACAACAAGCATACAAACAAAGCTAGATTCAGCAGGCCTGGATCTAGTCTATGCTACAGCAAACAAGGTGTGCCAATTTCAGTAAGAAACAGTTCAAATATGCAGGCACTATAAGCCTTTAACCAGAAATGCCCAGCTCAGAAGGGCAGAGTCCAGCCTCTCCTCCAACAAGAGTGCAGACCACGAACCTTCTTAATGTAAAATAACTGGCCTGAAGCCCAAGTGCTTAAACCAGAACTAATACACTTTTAGAACAACAGACACTGAGCCCTCAATCAGCAGTTCCAAACTTAGAAGGATGTAAACTACCTGTCTTGCCACCACAGTGCAGGCCACATAACTTCCTAATGTAAAACAACTGGTCTGAAGCCCAAGTGTTTAATCCAAAAGACTTAGAATGACAGCTACACTTTAATCAAGTTACTACCAAATCATAACACTTAACACCTACCCAGGTGGGGGACTATGCCCCAACAACCCCCGATTTGGGGGGCTGCACCCCCATACTCTTCTAACTAATGATTCCAGCTCCAAAATCACACTACAGTGGGTAAAAGGGCAAATTCCAGATAGTGGCCAACTATTGATTTCCCTAGGAAAACTTTCACTAAAAACTCCATTCGATGAATGTCAGCTTCTATAAATAGATGTTTGACAAATATAGGTTTGATAATAAAGGATTCGACAAAGTGATATAGACCTGGTAACTATCATATTGCAACACACACCTAAGAGTTGACTCAGTAGTCAGGGACTTGGGTACACAAATGGGCAGTATTCTAGCCTTTGACCATCATGTTGCTAGAATAGCAACTTATAAACAAAGGTATGGCATCTAGGTTCAAGAAAGGCATTCATGAAACCTGTAGTTGAGTACAATGCCCCCTTTGGTATGTACCTAACTGGGCACATCCAACAATTGGAATGCCCACAGATGTTCCTCACTAAAAGAAAACAGGAAGTAACTTATACTCTGCATACTGCCTTAAGGCCCTATCACTGTATTTTGTTTCCTACAGGCTGTTGAGTGGAGATCTATGTCTGGCACGTAAAGCATTGTCTGACTATACCTGATGGACCTCCTGCATATCTGCAAAACTAACTGCACTGGAGTTATCAGTTCAAAAATCTTAATCTTGCCTGTGATGTAAATAGGATATGTTGGAGAGACAGGTATGTATCCCAGAGACTATCCCTTCTCTGGAACAGGCTCCCCATTTATATGAAGCAGAGTTCTTCTCTAACACAATTCAAGTGTTACTTGGACAACTGCATGGGGAATAGGAAATTTGGCCCTGCTTTGGCACCTGTGTCTATAATGGACACATGCAGACTGTAAATGTTTCATCTACTAGGTCCCTGCTTGTAAAAGTTTCATCTCCCAAGTCCCTGCTTACACTTATCAAGGACAGCAGAGATTTTGGGATGCATGGCTAGGCTTAAAAATGCCCTTGGGGTATTTAGTCTGATAAACACCTACAAACCTATGGATGGTTACACTAGAAGGGTTAAGTAGAGAATCAAAAATCTATTTCTGCATGTGTGTGGGTGCACGGGTGAGTTTTTCTGTGAGTGTGATTGACTGCTGGGGGACTTATTTATTGGTGTGTGGGAGGATGCTGGGAATGGATGTGTGGGTGCTTGAGCATGTTTGAGGGTGGTGGGGTGGCTTTGCCAACACAATGCATGGACCACTAGAAAAAAAAAGTAGAGCTGGCAGATCTGACAGCACTAGTGTGAGCTAGTGTGCATATTAATGAGCTGATAAGAGCTTATTCCCTTTGGCCACAGCTGTCTCTAAATCACAATCATAATTTCTTGCCAACAGGCTGATTGACCAATTTGCATTGCACAATTAACAAGTGTGGTGAACTTTTTTTTCTGAATTTTAGTGATAATGTTGCAGGTGTAACAAATATGGTACTTTTACCTGTCACATAGTTTGTGTTAACTGAAATTACACAGTTCTATTATTTTTGAAGCTTGACTTGAAAAGAAATGACTTCCTTTTTGTGTTTACCACTTAATCCAAACAATTTATCATGGCTTTTGTGCTATATTTAGTACTTTTCTCCAAATATGGTAGGCAGTACATTTTTTAATTATTTTGATATAAGAACTTTCACTTAGTGGTGTAGTCAAGCCTGTTCTGTGGTCTCATTTGAGTATGATTTTTTCCAGCATGTTTAAACAGATTATATGCCCTAGATTACAGTAGATGCATATAATTGTCTAAATTAAAGATTGAGGCACATTTAGTACATAACCTGCATGAAGATAAAATGGCTCATCCAAAAATATCCTTTTATGAGTTCTTATTTTAATATGTATATTTTTTTACATTTTATCATATTTGAAAAGTACATGTACAAATCAGTCTTATAATGATTTCATGTCTTAGCAAACACCAAAAATATTGGCTGGTGTATCATAATGAAAGTTTACATAAATAAAATATTAAGAGAAACTACAATATCTGCCTTAATTTTAGGTGTAATTTCACCATTCAATCTGCATTAACTAGGAGTATCTACTCCTGATTTCATATTAACATTTATTTCTTACAGAAAAACAAGGGATGGTCATCCTATTGATCACTGCTGCAGTACCCTTAACTTTATAGGTTATATCCTGTCAAGGATATTACAGCTGACCAGCTTCCAAAGTTTCAGAATACCTTCTTGTGTCCAAGCAATCAGCCAGCTCACTAAAAAGAAATGTTTGGCAGAGCTTCCCTGCCATTAAAGAGAGTGCTCCTCTTCTGGCTTTTGAGGATCAATGGTTGATTTATTTCCTGGGCAGATAAGTTCCCTTTTTGGGAAAAAACATGCACATTAAAAAATGTTTGTTTTGTTATACCTTTCCTGTTTAGAAAACTTATTTTTAGGCTAAGAGGCAGATATTGTAGTTTCTGTGTGTCACTGCCTGTAATTTTCCTGATAGTCAGCCTGCTGCCGCTAAAAATGCAGATAGAATGTACAAGGTTCCTCAGTCTTTCATGTTTTTATACACTCTTCCCAAACCTGACTCAGCAGCTATAACTTTAGATCTGATATTGTCAGTTTTCATTCATTCCTCAATAATTGGACTTGGATCCAACCCTCGAATCCAACTCAGCTGCTTTTTACAGCTCATGGATATATGAAACTCTTGAGCTCCTGCCATACCCATAATGCTGTAGTCCCCTACCAGTTTGCCACCTTTGTAACAGACGTGGTTGCTGATACTTCTCTAGTTTTAGTGTGTTATTGTAAGTGATATAGCTATTTATCCTTTTCCAGTTATACTGTATTTCCCTCCCTTATCCTTTATGCATGTATTGGTATATTCTTCACTTATAATAGTTGGTAGTTTTTCCTGTCCTATACCCTTGTGGTATTTTTGATTACCATTGCTGGTAATTCCCTTTCCTTTCCTTCTTCCTATCTCTATTTCCTTCCAAAAACAAAAAATAACCTCTCTATTTTATTTTTATTATTATTATTATTATTACTAGTTCCTTTTTAGTTCCTTTCCTTGTTTAAAAATGGCTGAAAAAACTTTTAAAGTTTGTGGGCATAAGATACCATTATCTGATGCACATGATTCATATTCGTATTGCTTAGACCTAGCTTAATTAAAGGAATCATGTGATATTTGTAAGGCCTTTAATTCACAAGTCTTAGTGGATAGAAAAAATACCTTCTGCTTTTTTGGAGACTTTGTCTGGAGCTCAACCCTCTAAAAAAATTTGATAGGAAAGAGACCAGAAAGCATGCATCAGAAACTTCTGGTTCATCCACTCCTAGCTCAGACCTGACTTTTTAATGTTCTCCTAAAATGTCCAAGTGATCAAATCCAAGTTCCATAAATCTATAGACTAAATCCTCTGATGCAACATCGTCTGACAAGAGATCTGTGTCATCAGGTCTGACACACTCAGATTCAAACCCACTACCTCAGAGCCAGTATGGATCCTCTTGTGCACTGTTCCTTCCAAGCTGCCATCTCCTTTTTTTAGAGACGTGCACCATTCTAGATCCCCTTTAGTGGCCTCTTCTTCTTGTTTTTCCAGGGCCTGACAGAAGCAGATGTGAATAGAATGTTGATGAAGTTTCTGTCAGCAAGTATTCTGATGGCTTCTACCACTTCTGGTCTAGAAACCTTTACCAGTGCTACTCCACCTATCTTGGCTCCTTCTCCAAACCGGCCCTTGGCTTCAGAGCTCTTGGATCTGAGACTTTTTGGATTGTCTGTATCAGATCCAAAGACTATTGTATCTTCGGCTTTGATACATTATCTGAGTGCACCTGCTCTAAGTGTGTTGGAGCCAGTTGACTCTCTGACCCAGAGCATCGTTGTCAGATCTGAGATTTTGGAGTCATCTCCAAAGTTGTGGGGGTCATCTCTGCCCCTTGGAGCATTGGCATTGGACATCTCAATTCTGACCTCTACCTCAGGTGGGTGCATTCAGGTCAGAGGGAGCTGATAGTCCAGAAGCATGCCTTCTTGGTTCCATCAGTCTTCTTTTCCCTGGAACGTTCTACCTTTGAGGTGGTGGAGAGAGCGGTCTTTGCTTCTGGAGGATGGATGATTCAGCCCCCATAGATCTTCCCTCTGGATCCCATATGTCTTTGTGCCTTGAGCCTGAACTCTCTTACTCCACAGAGACAACCAGCCCAGAGTCTCCAGGCTACCCAGCAGGGTATACTTATATTTTCTGATATGTCCCATAGTAAGAGAAAGTGCAAGAGGAGGCACTTACACTCTGTTCAAAAGTTAGTCAAACAAGATGCTGATTTTGATGAAGGGGCAAGGAACCCAAGATCACTACCCAGTGTCTCCTTTGAAGACATCCTGGAGATCCTCAAGAAAATGGGTAGTTGGTCTACCGGTAACCCTTCCCAAGAGGAATCAGTATTCCTGAAAGTCTTAGGGTCTGACCCATCTACCTCTTGGGTGATTCCACCCACCAATGAGCTCATTGATTTGATCTATAAGTGAGAATGGAAGGAACTTGATGCTGTTGAGCTGATCCTCAAGAGACCAGACAAGATTCTGGCAACACCAAAAGGACAAGAATTTTGGAGTAAAGCAGTACCAGTAGATGCCATGCTTGTAGCTATGGCCACAAAGAAGGAACTCGTGGAATCGAGTTCATCTGTCCACCCCCCCCCAATGGGGAGTCCAGAGTGTTCTACTGATTTGGGAAGCATCTATATGCTTCAGTGACCTTCACACTCAGGTCACTGAATTATTTGGCACATGTTTCCAGACTTAAGAGGATCTTGATTAAAGAACTTTCCAAATCCCTCTCAGCAGTCATTAGTTCTGAGGCACAAAGCTTTGTTGTTTCACAGTTGGCCACTCTACAGTCCATCCAAATTCGTCCATGAGGCTCATTTCACATGCAGCTAAAGGTACCTCAAGGGTGGTGGGTTCAGGCATTTTCATTGGGAGACATGCCTGGATGCACCTGTGTGATTTCCCTTCAAGTCTTCCTTCATCAGTGCTCCCTTTGATGGAAGTTCTTTGTTTGGTTCTAAGGTGAAAAACACACTCGCCAGGTGTGAGCAAGATGGTAAGACTCTGTCTGCAGTGGACAAATGTTTTTTGACTCCTCAAAAAACCTTCTCTAGGAATCAGGGGACGTCAAAAAATGTGTTTCAGAAAGTCCCATGGTCCTTTCCATGATCCACGAGGACAGAGTTCCCCCAGGGTTAGTGGGGGGAACTCTAATGGAAGACACTATCTGCAAGGTAGAGAAGGCCCGCAGAACCAGGTGTCCAGAGATACCTTCTCTGACAGAACCTACCAGTGTTCCTGAAAGGAAGTCCCCGATTTTCCACCTCTGGAGGCAGTCAGCAGTCATCTATCCCTGCACCAGAGACCCTGGCTAGACATCACAAAAGATACATGGGTGCACAGGATTATTTCCAGAGATTATATAATACCCATTTCGATACCTCCCCCTTAACAGTAAACAAAATACCTGATGTTGCACAAAGTCAGATCAGAGGAAAGCAGCAGCTCAAGAAATAAAAAAGCTGATAGAAAAGAGAGTCATCTGAGAGGTCCCCCCAGACCCGAAAGAGTCTGGAACTAACTCAAAATGTTTTTAAGTCCCAAAGAAAATGGGGAACTGGAGACCAATTTTGGATCTCAGCAATTTGAATAAATCAGTTCAGCATGCAAAGTTCCAAATGGTCATGGTTCAGTCTAGTTTGCCCTTCCTGAAGAAGGACAGCTGGATGTGCTCAGTAAAAAAATGAATGAATAATCCAGGAGATACCTATGCTTCTGGCTAGTTGCCACTCATTATCATTTCAGAGCTTTGCGCTTTGGCTTCTGCACAGCCCCAGGGTGTTCACCAAATGCATGGCAGTAGTAGCAAATCACTTGAGACTGCAGGGATTCCAGGTGTTTCCATACTTGGATGACTGGCTCATAACTGCTCTGACCAGGCATCTGCTGATAAAAATATGGCAGTATGTACTCCACCTTTGCTCTTATCTAGAAATTACCATCAATCACAATGCATCTCAGCTAGAACCATCTCAGACAGTTCATAAGGGCCTTGTTCAATACAGTATCAGTGACAGCCTCCTTTCCCCTAACAAGGGTTCAAATGATTCAATTTCAAATTATTCAATTTCAAGTCAAAAAGGTAGTTCAGAACTCTTCTCTGTAAGCTCAATTGATTCTACAAGCCTTAGGGGGTCAATGTCCGCTACAGTACTGATTCCATTAGCAAGGTACCATGTGATAATTCTTCAATGGATCTAGCAACTCACTGATCTATGCTATACCAGCCTATGTCCACCCAGATCAGAATAACTCAAGCATGCAAAAAGTATCTCTTGTGGTAGATTTCCTTAGATCAAATACAAGGCCATCCCTTCATTTGTCCTCAATCCAAAGCCATAGTGACCATGGACACATCCCAAATCAGGTGGGTGGACACTTCTTTGGAAAGACAGTCCAAGGCACATGATTCCCCCATGTGGGAGTTAACAGTTCCACCTTACCATCTTCAAAACTTTGTAAGGAGTGCCTTTCTTCTGAGACTCCATTTTAAAGATCCAACCCCACCATGGGATTTGAATTAATTTTACAAGCTTTATCCAAGTCTCCATTTGAACCATCAGCAAAGTGTGAACTAAAATGTTTAACCAAAAACTATCATTTTGATAGTTATAAACTCTGCTTGAAGAGTCACTGAACTTCAAGCCTTCTCTTCTAAACCTACTTATTTAATTTTTCATAGAGATAGGGTAGCATTGAGAACCAACCCATCCTTTCTTCCTGTGGTGGTGTCAGAATGCAGCATTAATCAATCCTTTAATCTTCCAGTTTTCTTTCCAAATTTCACAAACAATGGAGAACACGTTACATTTGTTGGATGTTCACAGATAGTTGCATTTCTATTTGCATAAAACAAAGAATTTCAGAAAAACAAATGCAGTATTTGTTTCTTTTGTAGAATCAAAACTGGGAAAGCCAGTTAAAAAGCTAACCCTAACCAAATGGTTAACTGATTGCATTTTCTTTATCTGTAACAAATTGGGTTTGTTTTTATCAAAACCTTTGAGAGCCCATTCAACCAGGTCTATGGCAACTTTCATCAATATTTTAATCCAGGTCTTCCATGGATGATATCTCTGCTGCTGCACCTTGGACTAATACTCATGCGTTTCTTACTCATTTCAAACTCGATCTGCTCTCAAAATGTAGAGCAGCCTTCAGCTCAACATTGGTCAGGAATAACCTTCCTTAGAGTCCTCCCGGGATTCATGTAGCTGGGAAGTCTGTCCAAATTGTTGAGGAATGAATGAAAATTGACATCAGATAAAAAAGTTATGTATACACCATAACATTCCATCTGTGTTGTCCATTTAAATTCTTCCTCAACTCCCCTCCCTCCAACCTCCTACCATTTTGTTTGCGACTTCTGGAAGAACTAGTAGATAATAAGGGAATCAATGTTCCTGCTTTAAAGCTCCAGGTATTGTTTCTCTTTTTAATGTTTCTATTTTTGTATGAACCTGTAAGGCCAGCAAATAAGATCTGAGGTATGGTAGAGGACTAGAGCATTGTGGGTAAGGGAGGAGCTGTTTCAGGAAGATAAAACTGCAAGGTGTATGGGACATCGTGGACAGAAAGCAGGTAAATATAAAATAAATACTACCTACAAAGCAATGATTAAAATGTTTATTTTTTTACCGTTGTTCATTGTAAATATGTATTTTATGTGAATATCCGCCACTGAAAATAGGACTTATGCCTAGTTGGACTTTGTTAGTTAACAAATGGCAATAAATAAATATGCTTGCCCTGATCAAGGCACTCAACCTCTGCATCATCTACGGTCCTGTGGATACCACAGTTATGTGGTAAATCAGCAACCAAGGGGGAAACTAAGTTGTACCCCATTTGTTACACTATCCATGTTATCTAGGGATATAGCTTCATAGTAAAATTTCACTTTGCAAGCATCCTACATTCTGTCAGAGCAAAATTTTGTGGCACACAATCTAAGCAGGACTAGGGCAAACCTTCTTATTTATTATTCATTTATTTATTTGCAGTTGGTTGACCAGGATAGTCCATTGGGCCAATGAGAACCCATTTTCAATGGAGTCCTGGGGAGAAAAGCTCTAAAACAAAGGTTACAAAAAGATTACAGCAGCTTACAATTTCAGTCATTTGTAGGTTCAAGACAAAGCAAAGATTAAGCAGTTACAATGCAATTTTTAGGTTTCATTATGTAGAAAACAAAGATTTAAGCAGGTACAATAACATTTTTAGGTTACATTTTGTAGAAAAACAAAACATTGCTTTAGAAAATATACAGTTTCTTGAAATGGAATAGTAGGATTTGAGAATTATAAGTGGTTATTTACAGTTGGCTTATTATTTGGTGTCTGGTAATATATGATATAGTTGCCTGTAGGAAGTGGAGAATAGGCTATGAGGGGTAGGAGCAGGAGCATTCCCACATGGATGTTAGATGTGAGTGCAGTGATTTTTTTAAAGGCAGGGAGTTTGATGGTGGTACGGATGGAGGGAGGGAGTTCCATAGGCATGCCAGGGTAAAGGACAGGAGGTTTTGTCCTGGAGAGCGAAGGGTTTTGTAGTTCTATTAGGTTTTGGTTGTTAGATCTTAGGAGTCTTTGTGGCTGGTGCATTTTAAAGGTAGAGCAGAGGAAGGGACAGAGGGAGGGAGGGATGAAAAATGAGTTTGTGTGCATAAGTAAGCTGAGTATAGGAGAGAACAGAAATTAGATCAGGGGGTCTGCCAAGATTTGATCCACTTGTGGGGACTTACTTAAGTTGACCTGTTTGCCTTCTCTTTGAATAATCAGCTGGCAAGATTCTGCTCCATGACTCTACGCAAGAAGTCCTGGAAGACAGACACCTCTTCCTTTCCTTGGACAAGAATGTTCCATGACATTTTCCAATCCTTTCCATTGATATCCTGGGTTCTTATGAAGATTCAGAGGGAATCACCCAAAATCACTGTGGTGAATCCCTTCTGGCCCAGGCAGTCTTGGGTCTCCCTTCTTTTGAAAATGGCCAGGGGCAGTTATCACAAGCTTCCTCAAAGAATGAATCTACTCACACAAGATCAGTGGTGTTTGATATACCTGACCCCAGTCAACTTCAGCTGACTGCCTAGATGACAGGGCCTTAATTCCCTTTAGGCAGTGTTGCATAGGATGTGCAGTAGGTACTAATGGTGGAAAGAAAGCAAATGGAAACATTTTCTATCTGGTTTCAACAGCATAACTAACACCTGTTCAGTACTAGTGTTTCTCTGGTTTTACAATATTTTTTGTGAGTTACTGTCCTATTGTCTTTCTTTCTCCTCCATCAAAGTTCATTTATCAGCCATATATGCCCATGGGTCCTCCTCTTTCAGTGCATTCTCATGTCAGAATGCTTTTGAAAGGAGTTTTGCATAAGAGGCATCCAAGAATACTAGTGGCTCATCCTTGGGATCTTAACTTTATGTTAGAAAAGGTGACACTGCTCCATTTGAACCTGCTAAACTGCCAGACTTGAGGTTCTTAACAAGCTTATTGCTCTGAACTCTGCAAGAATAGTATCTTCCGAGTTGCAAGCACTTATGGTGAGTCAACAGAAAAGGGGTTCCTTTGAGAACTAATTCTTCTTTTATGACAAAACAGCAATCCAGGTTTACTTTGTCAAATTATCCATGTCCCCATTTTCTCTCCTAAACCTAAAAATGAGAGAGAAAAGATAGTCCATGCCTTGTATGTCCACAAACAGCTCAAGTACGGGTCTACTTTAGGACCTCGAAAGTTTAATAGCTCGGATAAAACCATATGCATTGAACTATTAAACAATCGAAATCCAAAAAAAAATACACAAAAAAAAATTTAAACTAGTGTAGGCAGGGGGCAAGCCCCCCCCCCTGCACCCCCCGCTACTTAAATATACCAACTCCGAGATCGCACTACATTGAAGTAAATGAAATTCTCCACCTACAGAGATTTCCGTTTACATTTACGATGTTTTGCACTTTCGGTGTACTCGTGTCGAGAATATCGTATTCAATATTCTCCGACTTCGAGCACATAAAGTAGACCCGCTCAAGTACTGCCCTGTTAAAACTAAATCTTTCACATCTTCTCATAAGTTGTCAATTTCTTGTGAAGGTAAGGAGAGATCTGTCTCAAAACACACTATTTCCAAATAATTGTCTCACCTTTTGATGTTCTTTCTCGTTTGTTTTTCAATGGATGGAACTTTGGATCATACCTTGGTTCTGACTTTGGCCACTTCATGCTTTTGGATCTACATCTCAGTCTACTTCCTCTTACCCAGAATCCCCTCCTAGCAGCAACATTACCTCAAATCTCATTTGTTGCTCATTGAGTTCAGACTCGATTCATGGGCTTGTGTTCACTTCAGCTAAGTTACTTTTTTGTCATACAGTTTTTTTATACTGTATTGGAAGATTCTCTTTCTTGTGTCTTTCTCCTATTAAATTCTAATTTCTATGTCCCCTTATCCCCCTAAAAAGGGGAGGGGATAACTTATTGTACTTACCTTGCACCTTTGGCACCCTTTTATTTGCTGTCCTCTTTCCCTAATTTTTATTGGGTTAATTTTAGTAATACCATTTTTGGTAGTTTCTATCGTAAGAAAATTGTTTGCTTTTTCCTTTCCAAGTGCTGTTATTAATACCATTCTTATAGGTTCATAGGTAGGTACTAGGCTATCGGCCCACGGGCCTACGTAAGCCTAGCCAGCAAGGTTCCATAGCTTATGCCACCCAAGAAAGTTATTTTCCTGTGCCACTGTCCAGCAGAGACACAGATGTGATCCCCGAGGTGTATTTCCTATTTCCCATCCATGCATCAAGATTTTTCTTGACGAGTGCTAATAAAGAACTTTGCTTGACATAGATGGGTAGCTTGTTCCAGATAGTCCCTTTAGTGTCATGTTGTGTTAACATTTCGCCATGGCAGATAAGCCTTCACGCTTTAAGAAATGTGTGGCACATAGCCATAAAGTCCTCAGTTCAGATGCTCATGACAAATATGTCTACTGATGACACACATTTGGTTGAGGATGGCTCAACGTATAAGGCCTTTGGACAGCGGGCCATTATTGGGCACTGGAATAAATTAGTTCTAAAGGGTAATGAATAAAGAACAGAAGATAGCCAGACAGGGTATACTGTACTTTAATAAAAAGAAAAGAAAATAAAAAAAGATGAGAGTTTTTGCAACAAAAGATGCTTCTTCAGATCTTATCAAACAATTGAAATTACAGCACATATATAGCACAAATAATCAAATTAAAACAGCCAGTTTGACACAATCAGTGCTTCAAACCCCTGGACTTTAGAGATGGTCTTAAAGGGATAGTTTTGTTCAATCCCATTCCCCCATTAGGTGCTAACAGGAAGATACATTTAATCTCTAGACACTCAGTAGGAATTTTGACATCACCCCCTCTATTCATATTTCGATACATCTCTAACACCAAAAACTTAAATCTGTGCATCTGACCTTCCTTTATAATATGTTTGGCTAAGCAACTTTTGTTGTGAAAGCACTCATATTTTTGTGATTTTATTTTCTTTTTATTAAAGTATAGTATACCTCATCCGGCTGGCTTTTGTTGTTTATTCATTTGATTTATTTTTTGTTTACCAGGAAAGTCCGACTTGGAATGAAGCCAATTTTCAGCAGAGGCCTGGAGAGAAATGCTCCAGATAAATGTCTTTATAATGTGGGAGGAAACCAGAGCACCTGGAGGAAACCCACACGAATGCAGGGAGGACATGCAGACTCCACACAGAAGGCACCCCAGTCGAGAATTGAAACCGGAGAACCTCTTGCTGTGAGGTGACAATGCAACTTCTGCACCACTGCACCATCCTCCTTAAGGACCACTTTCACTGGAGTGAGGGTACTGCGGTGGACACCATGGTAGTAGCAGCAGCTACTAAGAAAGAGCTCATGAAGAAGAGCTCATCTGTCCATCCTGCTTACAGAAAATCTAGGGCTTTGGACAGATTTGTGAAGTGAATTTATTCTTCTGCTACCTTCACACTGAGGTGACAGAATTACTTGACATGTATGGCTAAATTTCAGAGACATCTGACTAAGGAGTTTTCCAAATCTCTCTAATGGTCCATGTCTGTGGAGGACAAGAAATCAATGGACTTGCAACTGGCCACCCTGCCATCCCTGTCAGTTTCAACCATGCATCTGATCTCCAATGCTATGGAAGGTGTTTTGAGAGTTGCAGGTTCTGGCATAACCATAAGGAGACATGCCTGGATGCCTTTGTGTGATTTTGCAGAGCCTTTTAAAACTTCCTTTCTAAACTCCTCAATGGGTTGACTCTGTTTGGACACAATGTCAAAGACACACTTTCCAGAAGTGAACAGGATGGGAAAACCCTTTCTGCCATAGGCATATGATTTTCTACCCCCAGAGGACCTTATCTAGTAATCAGAAAGGGGGTAACAAACTGTGGTTCAGGAAATCCTATGGGGATTTTCTCAAAACACTTTTGGAGACAGACGCACACCACAAGATAGAGGGTGGAATGTTAATGGTGGACATTGCCCATGTGGCAGATGAGGACTGCAGATCCAAGTCTTCAGGAGTACATTCTCTGAGCATTCTTATTAGCATGTCTGAATGGCTACCTGACTGCTGCGCTCTGGAGTCAGTTGTGGGGCTCTTATCTCTGTACTCAGAAGCCTGGAAATCCATCACCACAGATATCTGAGTGCAAGCAATTATTACCAGAGGTTACTACATTCCCTTCCTTTGTCCATCACCATCAAAAATGAAAGTTTCCAGTATTCCACCCTCCCAAAGAGAAACAGCTGCTATGGATATAAAAAAACTGTTAGATGAGTGAGTCATCCAGGAGGTCCCACCAGACCAGCAAGGATTCAGAACTTTCTCAAGACCCTTTTTGGTGCTAAAAAAAGAATGGGGACCTCAGGCCAATTCTGGACCTTAGTCATGTAAACCAATATGTCAGACACATAAAGTTCACAGTGCAGTCTGTCCTCCCTTTGCTGAGGAAGAACAATTGGATGTGCTTGATAGAGCTACAGGATGCATACTATAACATCAAAATGAACAAGTGCTCCAGGATGTATCTTATCAGTTCAGAAACCTGCACTTTATTTATTTATTTATTTATTTATTTGCTGTTGGTTAACCAGGATAGTCCATTGGGCCAAGAGAACCCGTTTTCAATGGAGTCCTGGGGAGAAAAGCTCCATTACAGATTACATATTATAGAGAGTTATATGCAGATTACATATTATAGAGATTTACATCCAAATTATTGTACATGACATCACGAGGAACAGTGATTACAATGAGTAAAGTTAAGCATTAATACAATCAAATAATAAAACATATTAAAGTTGAAACCAAATTATATCATAGGCACAAGGATAAGGAAGTGAGTAGAATAGATTACTGTCTGAGGTAGAGAGAGTAAAAGGGGGAATACAGTAGAGAGTATAGAAAGATTATGTGGGGTAGGAGCAGGAGCATTCCCATGTGGATGATAGGAGTGGAGTGATTTTTTAAAGGTAGGAAGGCTAGTGATGGTACGAATGGAGGGTGGGAGGGAGTTCCATAGGCGTGCTAGTGAAAAGGAGAGGAGGTTTTGTCCTGGGGGGCGATGGGGTCTATAGACTTCTATTATGTTTTGATTAGTAGATCTAAGAAGTCTTTGAGTATGGTGAATTTTAAAGGTAGTGGACAGGGAGGGACAGAGGGATGGTTGAAAAATGAGTTTGTGTGCATATGTTAGTTGAGTGTAGGAGAGGTAGTTGGGAAGTTCAAGCCAATTTAGTTTGTGGAGTGGTACACAGTGATGGGTTGAAGATTTATTGCTAGTGGCAAATTTGGCTATTTTATTATAACAGGTTGAAAGTTTTGTTTTGAGAGATGATTTTAGATTAGTTAAAAGAGGGGCACCATAAAGGAGGGAGGGTAAGAGAAATGTGGTAGAGAGAGTGAGTTTGGTAGTAAGTGAGAGGAATTGTTTGTGACGATACAGCAGGCCTAGTTTTTGGTGTTTTTTTTTAATGTTTTGTAGTAGATGGGACTTGAAAGTAAGGTTATTATCAATTTGGACTCCTAGAAGCTTGGCTTCAGTTACCAGTTCAAGTGGGTTATTATTTTGACTGGTGATGGAGAATGGTTGTTGATCCACTGTGTTGGTTTTAGAGGGGGTGAATATCATTAGTTTTGATTTAGCTGCATTAAGTGCAAGATGGTTGTCTTTCATCCACTGTTCTGTGGTGGAGAAGGCATCTTGAGTCAGTTTTTGGAGAGTTGAAATGGAAGATGAAGCACAGATGATTGTAGAATCATCTGCATATTGGATGATGTTAGCATAGGGGATAGAGTGATAGTAGTCATTTACAAAGATATTAAAGAGAAGGGGTCCTAATATGGAACCTTGTGGAACACCTGTAGGGCTCTTAAGGAAAGAGGAGATGGGTTTTTTCCACTTAACAGTTTGATGCCGGTCTGAGAGATAGCTGGTGAACCAATTTAGAGCAGAAGGTGTAAGGTTTAGCTTGGAGAGTTTAGTTAGAAGTAAGTTATGGGAGATAGTGTCAAAAGCTTTGGAGAGATCAAGTAGAATGGTAGATACAGTGAGGCCAGAGTCTCTAGCCTTGTTCACATTTTCGAGGAATGATAGGAGGGCTGTCATAGTGCTGTGATTGGGACGGAAGCCGTGTTGAGTAGAAGTTAGTAGGTTCTTGTCTAGTAAGTAGGGGAGGAGTTGAAAGTGAATACATTTCTCTAGAATTTTTGAAATAGGAGAGAGGATAGCAATGGGGCAAAAGTTGGTAATGCTAGTATTATCTCCTCCTTTATGGCAGGGAATTATATAAGCCTTTTTCCAGATTTGAGGAACGTGACTTTCTTGGATGGAGCGGTTGATTAGGATACTAATTGGCAGGGCGATAGCATCTGCAGCTATACTGAGGAAGTGTGAGGGGATGTTATCGGGGGCATCTGTGCAAGGTTTTAGCTTTTTCAGGAGTTTTTTGATAGTGGAAGTAGGGATTGGTTCCAGGGAGAATTTAAGTGGTTGGGAGGTAGTAGAATGACAGAGTGGAGCAGGGGGAGGAGTGGGGGGGGGAGTTGGAGGTGGATGGTTGGAGGAGAAGGAAGAGGTTAGTTTGGAAATGCAGTCAGGGAAAAAGGAGTTAAACTCGGTGGCAAGGTCATTGTCTTGTACGCTTGGGTTGGGGTTTGGGTTTTCAGTTGTACCGGGTTTTAAGAGAGAGACTTTGGTCTCACCACATCTCCTGGACATTCACCAAATGCATGGCAGAGGTTGCAACTCATCTCAGACTGCAAGGTTTCCAAGTGTTCCCCATACTTAAACAACTGGCTTCTCAATGCTGCTACAGGCCTCCACTAATCCTGGCTAGGAGTTACCTACTCCAACTATACTCTGATTTGGGAATCACAGTGAACCAGGACAAGTCACAGTTTTCTCCAGTGTAGACATTAGGCTTCATAGGGGACCAGTTGTATACAAGCACTCAGTGAGACTACCAGCAACCCAATTATTCACTCTACACAATCAGGCTCTACATCTGCTTTCCCTCCAAGTGTCACCTGCCAGGCTGATTCTCTAACTTTTGGGATTAGTGGCTTCTTCCATTACCTTAATCCTCTTGGCAAGATATTACATGAGGTTCTTCACTAGGCACTGGCAGTTTACTGGTCCATATTACATCAACGCATGGGTTCTGGATTTGTTTAACCGACATTTGCAGGGCTCATAAACAGTGGTGGATTCAATCTCCAAAGGTGTTTCTGTGACACCTGTTTATTATTTCCTCTCCAAAAGCCACAGAGACCATGGGTGCTTCCCATCTTAGGTGGGGAGAATTACATGGGAGGAATGATCCAAGGCACATGTTCCCCATCCGAGGCCAATCTTCACATCAGTGTCTTAGAGATGAAGGCAGTCCTTCTAGCATTGCAAGCCTTTAAGGATGTCCTTCCCTTAAGCATAATTTTGATCCAAACTAGTAAAACCAAAAAAATAAAAAATGGCAATCCAACAGTAGCCGTGGTAAACCGAAAGTTTAATAAAACTTAATAAAATAAAATACAATACAAACATAAGCGCTTTCGTCTCATCAAAGAGACTTCATCAGATAAGTAGTTCCAGCATTGCTCAACATAAATACCTTTCCTATTTGATACAATCAAATACCATACCTAAAACAATTAGGCTAAAAGTTAACGCTTAAACTACCAAAATCACAACAGTTGTTAAATTGCCACACAATAAAATTGTCAGTTAGTTTTATTAAACTTTCAGTTTACCACTGCTGTTGTTGGATTGCCAGTTTTTATTTTTTGGCTTTTACTAGTTTGGATTATTTTGGTTTCACGTTTTTTAATAGTTTCGATCCAGTCAGACATTTTTGTAATCTGGTATGCCAACAAACAAGGGTTAACACGAACTTACCATCTGTGTCATGAAGCAATAAGAGTGTGGCAGTGAGTGATTTCCTGTGATCATTTTCTGATAGCAAAGCACATATTGGTGAAGCCAATGTACGAGTGGACAGGTTGAGCAGATCTATTCTGCTGCCACTTAATTAATTCATAGAAGATCATATATTACATCAGTGGGGTCAATCATGCAGAGATCTCTTTGCCTTTTCCATCAACAACAAATGTATCATGTTCTTTGTTCTGATCTGTCCCAGAGGGGGAGACAGAGAAGGATGTTCTGACACATGACTGGTCCCCCAGACTTCAGTACGCCTTCCCTCCTGTTCCACTGGTTCCAAAAGTCCTCCGGAAAACATTGCAAAGGAAGATCAAGATGATCCTCATTGCCCTTCTCTGGCCTTGTCAGGTGTGATTTCCTTTTCTTTGGCCTCATGTAGTACACCCACCTTGGGTGCTTGATCCCAATCTAGACCTTCTGTTGCACCTGTCTAGAATGCCTTGTCTAGACATTCAAGCCCTAAAGTTGGCCACATGGTTTCCCCACTTCCTAAGATGGTTAGTTAGTCCAGGCTCTCTTCCCAAGTGGTTCATATTCTCAATTTGTCCCAGAGACCATGCACTGAAAAACTTTATAACAGTAGGTGGAAAATACTCTTTAGTTGGACCTTACAGATAAATTTGAGTTCTTTTTCAGCCCCTATTCCAGTGGTACTGAATTTCTTAACTTCCATATTTCACAAAGGGCTAGTTATTGTACTATTAAAGTTCAGTTAGCTGCCATTTCAAATTTTCATGTGGGACAGAAGCTATCTTGGCTGCCTTCAATTTATGTAAAGCTTTTCTGAGGGGTACCTTTCTTCTCAGACCCCCTCTTGAGGATCCTTCACCCACATGGGATCTTACTCCAAGCTGTAGCTCAGCCACCCTTTGAACCAGCTGCTAAGGTGGATATTGCATTTTATCATGGAAGACACTGTTTCTAGTTGTTAATACTTCAGCTTGAAGGGTGTCAGAATTCCAGGGTGTGTCCTGCAGACCTCCATACATTATGTTTCACAGGGATAGAGTATCGTTCCACACTAACCCTTCCTTTCTTTATAAGATGGCTATGGAGACATCTCTTAATGAAAGCATCAATTTGCCAGTCTTCTTTCCAGAATTTTCAAATAAAGGAGAGTATATGCTCTATTTCTTGGATGCAAATAGACAGCTATGTTTCTATCTTCACCAAACCAAAGTCTTCAGTAAGACAGATCAGCCTTTTGTCTTCTTTTCTAAAGTTAAATTCAGTAAGGGTGTTTCAAAGGCATCTCTCATTTTTGTAACGATAAAGGTTTGTCATTAACTAAGCCACCAAAGGTACATTCAACTAGATCCGTTTCTTCTTCTACATCTTTCTTTTCTAGAGCCTTTGTGCTGCTGTCACATGGGTTAAATGGTCATATTTTCATCGTTATAAATTAGACTTGTTCTCCAGGAATAGGGTGACATTTGGTTCTGCCATCCTCTAGAATATCCTTCCATGAGATCACCATAGGGGCTAAATAGGAACAGACAGAAAAGACATCAAATACAAAAGTTATGTACTTACTAGATTGACAGATCTGTGTTGTCTGCTTCCACCGTTCCTCTGTTGGCATGAGAGCTTTGAAGCGCTTGGTGCCCAAATCTTTCTTTCTAGTCAGCTCAGCTCAAGCTAACAGCTTGGGTACATGTAAGGTGCCCTGAAGCCTTGTAAGCTAGCTGGCTGTTATATCCTTAGCAGGATAGACCCTATATAGCTAAGGCTGCTGCAGCAGTGATAATTTGAGCATCAGCTCTTATGGCAAGTTTACCTTCACAACTGTACATTTTGAATATAATTGGCTTACTCTTTCCATCTTATAGCCCAACAGCCAAAACTTTATATTTATTCACTGTATTCCACCTCTTCCTGTCTTAACAAAATATTCTATAACTAAATCTGGCCTCCCTTTCAAGCATATAATTTATTCCGGGTAACTTCAACATTAATGTTCTGAGCATCAGCAATAAAGAACTTATTTCGCTAGCAGACTAAAGTTTAATACACATCATTTCTGAACCTATCAAACCAGTAATTAATTAAATAGCAGCCCCTGCTTGATTTAGTTCTCACAAAGGTTGCTGACAAAATCTTCAATCTTAATATTCTCCCTCCCTCATTAAGGGGCCACTACTGTATGACTGTTTCTATTTTAACCCCCTCAGTGAAGCAATTGGCTAACGTTACTTTTTGATTACAATTTACCAATAACTTCTGCAAACTGCAGACTGTTATTTCTCAGCTCAACTGGTGTTTTATTCTTTCCACTCAGGACCCTGATGATGCAGCTAATAGTTTAACTTCCATTCTGCTCGCTATGCAAAACATTAAGCCTAACCAGAACACATGGCTTAACAAAACACTGAAAGCCTTGTTTAAACTTAGAGATAAAGCTTGGAAAGTGTGGAAATGAATTGATACAACTGATTCTAATGAAATATTTATTTCTCTTCATATCCTAGTTAAAAAAGTGTTAGAAGACATAAGAGATTCAACTTGCAATGACAACAAGCCAGCCTTTACAATCACCCCAGAAATTCTAGTCTCAAGTAAGTCAAATAATTGTTTGGAAAAAGTAATTCTTACTGAAGCAACTCATTATCCTCATTTATAGGACTTCTGTCTGCTGAGGGGTTTCTCACTAAAGTTTCTCAACATTTCCACCCACCTACTTGTTAACCTACTGTTCTTAACAACGATCCTACTCTAGCCGAATCATCCTCACTATTCTACTTTAAAGCAGTAACAACTAAGGATATTGAAAACTAATCTGCATCCTTCGTTTGGTAAAGCTTGTACTGAACATATTTCACATGCACTTAAACATATTTATAATGGGTCAAACACCCTTTCATTGAACATTTACATCATTAAAATTGTTCCCTAGGGAATGAAACTACTTGGCCACCTGAGCAATTGTAACAGACAACACATTATTTTTAAACTCACCAAGGTGGGGGATTTGCCCCTCCCCACACCCCCCGACTTGGGGAGGGGGGGTGTGCCTCTCCTAATTTTATATACCAACAGTGAGATCACACAATGTTGGGGAAAAGGGCAAATTTGTAATGACGGCCCACTAACTCCCTCTCCTAGGAAAACGTTTCAGTGATGTAAACATTCAGTGAAAGGGTATTCGACAACTAGGTTCAATGAATAGGCATTTGTGGAATTAAGCTTTCAACGAAGTGATAGGAACCCATTTATAATATCTGTTTTTCTTACATTTTACCTAAAATACGGAATGATTTCATTATTAAGCCTATCCCAAAATAAAAGATCTTAGCTCATGCACTGATTTTAGACCTTTTTCAGTACCCATTACTCTAGACACTAAAGGAAATAAATTAGTTCTAGTCAGCTTTCTAAATATATTGCTGATCAAGCTCTTCTTTCACTTAACCTGCACCATTTCCAAATAACAGAAGCACTATCACTTCTGTTTGGACACTTTCACTTGCTTTGATAGTTTAATGGCTATGGATGTCATGACATTATAATATGACATGAGCTATATTTATTGATCTAATTAATCTTTTCACATAGTTGACCACACTGTATGTGTTCATCATTCTCACTGTTGCAGTAGTTCTTGGCTATATGTGTTGTATCTTGCCAGGATGTATCAACCTGCTACCATCACAAAGTTGTGGCTTCCACACACATACCTACTCTCTAACTGCTTGGCTAGCTCCTTGGAGGGAAATTGGCAGTCAGCATGTAGGCAATTTTTACCGCTTTGAGAAGAAGCAGCTGAGATTCTTCATGGGGCAGAAATCAGCTTCAAGCTTCATTTCTGGCAGACAAATTCCCATAAGGGAGTCCTTACACAAATAAATTATTGCCCATTTAAGATTGTTTTTATTTTGTGACTAAAAGAGGTATTTCCTTTTTAAGAAAGACTGTTTTTTTCAATATCAGAAGTTTTCTGTTAGGACTGCTGTTTTTGGAACACGGCTTATTTTTTAGTTTTGGGGCTAAGTTTGTGGTAAAAGTGTGCTGCTTGTGTTAACTTTATTGGTGAGGGTAAGTTTTAAGAATTGTGAAGTATATTGCACAGCAAAACACTTATTATTTAGTGGAATGCTTGTTTGCACTTTGTGACAGTTTACCTTCAATTCTTTTTGTCAGCACACTTCAGCAAAGAGGATTTGAGTGCTGACGGGGATTGTTGTGTAGTGCTTTCCCTGTACTTTTAAAAGGGACTGTGTAAGGAGGTGCAAGACCATGTGTTGCTTGTGAACACTTTGTCTGACAGTGTACACTAAGACTGATCTGTTCCATCAGTGCTTACCAGCAATCATAATTCATTCTCAGATGCACCATGGACACTTACTCCAGTCCTGCTGGCTCTTTTCCTGCTGTACCTTAAAAGGAAGAAACAACATAACAAGGAGCCCTTGCCTCCACTGCTGACTCAGATAATGCCTTAGTCATTAGTGGGTGTCTCTGTAGTGACCGACCATTGTTCCTCAGACCATGAACTTTTTGCTCCTGGTTCCTCTGGTGTAGCCCCTTCAGCCACCCTTAATTCTGGGGGTCAATTACTTCCTCTGCAGCTGTTCTGGTGTCTAATCTGGCCATGGCAGAATCATTTTCTATGGATCTTGAAGACACTCCAAGAGATGCTTTTAGTGGATGTGCCATCCCATAGTAGGTCTTCTTCCAAGGAGGTCCCTGTAAAGAAAAAAAAAACAAAACAAAAGGTTTGACATTGCTCATCTAAAAACGTGGTGTCTGTTCATAAAGATGAGTTCATAAAGATGATTTGCTTACTACAGCCAGGAGATTATTGCAGACTGTTAATCACTGAACTCAGAAATCCTTATTATAGTGCAATCTGCATAAAAAAATGTTCTGAGGAAAGTTTGTCAGAGTATTCTGGCCTTGACAGACACAGGGATTCTTCTCCTTGAGATTCCCAAACCCTAAACTCTAATTCTGAGGATAGCTGGTCTTCTCTACTTCCCTTGGAGAAATTTTCCTTTCCACAAATTATTTCCAGGATGAATAAGGTGTGTTTGTGGGAACAAGTAGATGTTCCTCCTGAACTGATGACATATTGTGATATACTGCAAAGGCATGTGCCACATACTCCGCCAGTCCTTCCTATTTTGCCAGCCATGGTGGACAAGTTTAATGCTACCTGCATTACCCCTACATCCCAACATTCAGTCCCCAAAGATGGCAGATAAAATGCATTAGGGTAATAAATTCATGTTCTCTCATCTTAGATCAGACCCAGCTGCCATTTCAACCACTTTGCAAACTGGAAACATACTTTTAGTTGATATTAATCATTCTCCTGTAGATAAAGGATGTAAGGTATTGGACAGATATGGTAAGAGAATGCTCTTTTCTTTCACTTAGAGGATTCTTCGTTTACACATACAGAATTTAACTACCAGGTTTATTCTAAGGTTATAGATAGCTTGAGGTAATACTCTCCCCCAATTCATTTAGAAGATAGGTCTTATCTGAATCCTTTCATCTCTAATCTCTTCCAAGTATCTGCATATGCTTTGAAGAGTATTAATGATTGTACAGATACTGTGCCTAGGGACACTGCTACTGCTACAGTTTGGAAGAGGCATGCTTAGGTATGTAACCAGAAATTTGCTGACAAAATAAAGTCTGAAGTTTTAAACTCTACTTTAAAGGAATATTTCTCAGGTCCTCTCCAAATACTGGAGTGTTATGACTAGTGTCTTGATGCCCTCTAGTGACCACAATGAACTTGATTCAGCTCAAGCTTAACTCTATCCATAATTCCCTGCTCCTGCTGCCTTCTCTAGATCTTGCTGCCATTTGGTTAATGACATCTTCCTCTTCAGCTCAGGTGAGTTTCAGTGTTTTTCAAGTTTCTTGGTCAGGTAAGTGCTTCATTTCTTCTACTGAGTTTTATTAAATAGTGTATTTCAGGTGATGTGGTTACATCGCTTCTTTAGTGTTTCATCATCTTTTGTCTTTCTGAATTAATTTCCCTTTGTATCTCACCTTCCATCCGCCTCCCTACCATGTTAAGTTTTGGGCAGTTGACATTTTCCTTTTTTTCAGTTCTTTCTTTTACTTAAATTAGGGTTAGGCATTAAGGTAGGCTACAGTTGTTGGATTTCTTTTCCTTTGCTGTGGAGAAAGAAAGTGGTAAACATGAATTTAAAAAATGTAAGTCTTGTGGCCCCAAGATTCCACTGCAGGACCCTTA
Organism: Protopterus annectens; assembly: GCF_019279795.1. Classification (NCBI taxonomy): domain Eukaryota; kingdom Metazoa; phylum Chordata; order Ceratodontiformes; family Protopteridae; genus Protopterus; species Protopterus annectens. Next base: position 1,853,151,145 of record NC_056741.1, read on the forward strand.
AGAATTTTGTTTGGTGTGTCTGAAAGTGTCATATTTAACAAGTTCCTGCTCCATATGTAAAAATTGCAGTATCAGAACTTTAGCTGAGAGTAAAACAAGCTGGTGGTAAAAGGCCTTCTACCACCAGACTAGGCACCAAACCCATATTCTTTGGCACTTACACCAGATAGGGACAAAGAGACAATGGAAAAAAGTCAAAGGTTAAAGATCATCTGCTACTAGAAAAGCTAGCTGCAGCCACACTTTATAGTTTCTTCTCTGGCTGCTTCGACTGAAGTTGTAGTGACTTCGACCAAACATTCTTCACTCTGAAGGCAAGAGACTTTGGAAATTACAGAGACATTTACATCCTTTAGATGTTCTGGCAGTTTCTCATCCATTAAAGAACTTTCTTGATTAGTATCTTCAAGGCCACCCATGGTATCCTTACTCGGGTCTCACAGTTGTCTCCACAGTCCAAAGACAGCTTGATTGAAAGTACATGATGTCTGCCTTTGTTAAGAATCATTTCTGATATGGTGTCATCCCAGCCCTGATAGTTCCTACCTTGGCCAAGATCTTCCACAAACCACACCATTTACTGTTCCTCCTCCACCCTCATTTTTGACAATGGTAGAACAGGAATTTGTTCTATCTAAAATTTTGGGTCTGTCTGCATGAAAAGACCTCATGTCTCTGACACCAATAACTTCAGCACCACTAACTTCAAAGACATGTCCTCCTGTGTCTAGAGTCACTAGGACCTGATACATCAGTATCAAATCCTCAGCGTTGAGAGTGCTGGCACCCTTGGTTTCATTGCCAGTCTCAGTATCTGACTGCTAGACATTTGACCTCTTGGGCCCAATGATGCCTGATCTGGTCAGCCCTGGAACTCTACACACAGAGGGTCAGTGTGGAACCTCCCAGTTTGGCTTCAGTACCTACACTGTTGCTGCTTGGCTGTTTGGTTCTGGGTATTTCAGGGAACAGCTTAGTGCCAAAAGGAACTGCTCTGAGCCCTGTCATGCCTATTTTGTCTGAAGAGCTGATTCCTTCCTTGATAGGATTGGGGTCGCCACCTGAAACTGACCATCATTGAGAATCCATCAGTACCAGAGGAGTTCTAGACTCGCTCTGGTGAGATCTAGAGGTCACTCATCCCATGGGAGTTTGGATGAGGACTCCCCTTAAATACCCTGAGGAAGAGGGTATGCAAACGTAAGCATCTGGTCTTCCCTTTAGAATCTTCCACTCTTGATTAAGATTTGGACAAAGGGGAAAGTTTCCTGAAATCCCCACCTGAGGATTCATCCTTTGAAGAGAATCTAGAGATGATGAGGCAGAGGAGATCCTGGCCCATAGTCCCCACCTCCTCTAAGGAATTGATTTTACAGGAGGCCTACAACTCCTCTTCTTTAGATGTATGAGAATTGCCTTGCCCAGATAAACCTGTAGACCATGTCTGTGGCAAGGTTTAATAAGAGACAGACTTAATAGAGCCCATGCCCAGAAAACTAGAGAGGGGTACTCTGTAGTCCCAAGAATAGTCCCTCTTGGAGCAATGGGCCTCTTGTTGACTTCATTGTGATGGATGCAGCTGCAAAGAAGAATGTTCCAGAAGATTCAAATGCCATCCACCCCAACATGGAGTCCAAGATGATGGATAGGTTTGGGAAGCATCTGTATACATCCAGTATGTCTTTCATTAAAGCACTGAACTGCATGGTGCACATGGTCCAGTTTCTGAGAGACTTTGGTTAAAAAGTTGTCAAAAATCGATAGCAACTGCTAGCTGGAGAACTTCAGTCTAAACTAGAGCACTGCGTGGCCAGTATGACTACCATTTCCTCCTTCTCCATGTATCTGTTATTTAATGCTATGGATAGAGTAGCCAGAGCTGCAAGATCAGGTCTGACCATGAGGAAATAAGTCTTGTTGCAGTTTACAAATTTTCCAGACCATTTGAAAGCAGCCTTTTTCTTATGCCCCCTGTCATGGCAGTTCACCGTTTTGGCAGAAAAATTAGGAGAGGCTATCTGTGTGCAAGCAGGAAGTCAAGATGATTAATGTTGTTGAAGTGAAGTTCATAGCTCCACAAAAGACATTCCATCAGAATCAAAAACTGGCTAGGAATTTATTGTTCTACCATTCCCAACAGCCCCAGTAGAATCCACATTCAGACACTGCCCTAGAGGGAGAGGTGGTCTCAGTAACCAGGGAGTCAATGGTCCTTTCAAGGCTTTTGCCATAATGACCTCCTGTTCCCCTCTCAAGGCAGTCAGGGAGCATCTGTCCTTGCAGGCTTCAGTGTGGATGGCCATCACAACAGACATTTCCATAAGCAGAATCATATCTAGAAGCTACTGTATTCCCTTTTTCATAAAACCCCAAGCTCAGTCTTCTTAACCATCCCAAATATCTCCCAGAGGAAAGCTGCAATCAATGAGGTACAGCATCTTCTTTAAAAGGGAGCATTCCAGGAGTTCCCATCAGACCAGAGAGAATCTGGATTTTAGTCCAAATTCTTTTTAGTGTCCAGAAAGACCAGGAACTTCAGGCTGATCCTGTGTCTGAGCTGTTTCAATCAATTCATAAAAAAGTAGATATTCCAGATGCTCACTGTGCAATCCATTCTGCCTGCTGTACAGACAGGGGACTGGATGTGCCTCCTGTATCTTCAAGATGCTTATCCGGACATAAAAATGGGCAAAGCTTCAAGATTACTTGTCTTCCAGATAGGAGCCAGTAATTACCAGTTCAGGGCTCTGCCTTTTGGTCTCACCACAAACACCCACCTTCAGTCACTGCACACATGCAACTTTTGTTCGCTTATGTATTTTCCTCTACTTAGATGATTATCTCCTAGTGGGCCGATCAATTGATCAACTGCTACCAGAAAGACAACATTCACTCCAACCTTGCCTGTCTTTGGGAATATCAGTAAACACAGATAAATCCTAGTGAGAGCCCTCACAGGATCTCATCTTTATCATGTATCATCTAGATACCATCAGGCAGTTGGAAGTTCCTCCTCAGTACAGGATTTCATCATTGATCTCAGATGTAGTTTTCCTGCTGCAGGAGGACCAACCACTGGCAGTCAATGTTTTGAAAATGCTAGGCCTCATAGTGGCCTCTATTCAGATGGCTCCCAATACAAGACTAAATATGAGGACCCTACAATGGACTCTGCATGTTCAGTGGGACCAGTTTTCCCCACCATTTGCATTACAAAATCTAACTTCCTCAAACAATCAAATGAAGTTTAACATGGTGGTTGAATTCAAACAACATTGAAAGAGGATCTTCTTTTTCCAAGCCCATTCTGTTACAGACAGTAACCACAGATGCATCTGCCCTTGAGTGGGGGAGGCATTTTGTGGACAAGACTGTTCAATGTTCATGGACTGGAGAGAAGGCTGCCTTGCATATAAGCGTACTGGAGAGAAATCCTTCTAAAGTTGCAGCCATTTCAGGACAAGCTCCAGTCAGATAGTATGACAGTTGTGAGGTTTTTTTTTAATAAGCAAGTAGAACCAGATCCTACCCTCTGTGCAGAGAAGCATTGAGAATATGGGAATGGGCTCTGAAATTGCAATATTTTTAATGGATCTATATTAGATCAAATCGAACTTGTAAAAGTTCGAACGTCATATGGTCGAACCATATGATCGAACTTTTAAAAGTTTGAAAATCTAATTAAAAAAATACACAAAAAACCTACCTGAACATTTTCAGCAGGGGTGCAAGCCCCCCTACACCCCCCACTCTTTAAATATACCAACTCCAAGATCGGACTACAGTGCAGATAAGGGAAATCTTCCCATTCCGTGCAGCAGGGAGATCTCCATTAAAACATTCAAACTTGCAAAGGTTCGATCATATGGTGTCGACCATATGACATTCGAACTTTTGAAAGTTCGACCATCTGATATAGACCCTTATTTAACAGCAATGCATATACCTGGGTCCTCCAATGTATTTGCAGACAAGCTCAATGGCCATATCCTGCTCCCCCCAGGTGATTCCTGGGCATCAAGGTAGCACAGACGTTATTCAGGCATTGAGAGACACCATACAGTGACCTTTATGCTTCATCATTCAGCAGCAAATGTCGCCAGTACTTCAGCCTAGTCCCTCAGGAGGAGTAGCCACCCAGGGATGCACTGTCACATGATTGAACCTTGGGTATCCTGTACTGTTATTCTTCCTTACTGCCCTTCCCAGACAGTTACAGAAAGCCAAGAATTGCAGATCTTGACTCATTCTCATAGTCCCCTTCTGACCTTGCCAGACTTGCTTTCTCCTGCTATGGCCACACCTGAATTCTCCTACCACAAAGTTACAATCTGTTAAATCCCCTGTCTGTCCAGCCTCACCTGGATATTCATGTGAGCAGGAAGCCAGTACTTGCATATAACCACTTTGTTTCTCTAGATTTAGTAATGGCTAGGAGCTCAATCTTCCTTCAGGATGTTGTTGAGATTATTATGCCGTCAAAGAAGTCTCCTACTAGGAGGGTCTCTAAGATAAACAAAAAAAAGAAAATTCTGAGTAGGCTTCAGAGAAACCATGTTTTCCTGTGTCTTCTGCTTTGGATCAGGTCGTAGCTTTTCTCTCACAATTGTATAAGAAGAAAGTCAGTTATTTTTCAGTTAAGGTACACTTATCAGCAATTTATTGCTTTCATGAAGGCTGTCCAAATCATCCCCTGGCATCTCATCTTTCCTGTAAAGCCTTTCTCAGAGAAATGTTTCTCTCTAGACTTCCATTGTCCAGACCTGGAAAAGGGAGTGTGATTGTAGTCTTGGATAGATCCATGTACCATAATAGGATGTTAGAAATGATTGCAGATGAGAAAACTTATACTGAAACCCACAAATGGGAAGTAAATAAAATTATACATCAAGTGAAGGACAGCTTATTTGATTTATTGATGACACGTACCATCTCACAAGAACTATTTGATTATTATTAGTTGCACACCTATTGATACCTACTATTAACGGTCTACCTAAAATAATAAGTATAATTGGAACCCACCCATGTGCCCCTTAGCATCTGGTGGAGGATGGCTCACCAAACCTGCCTCTATTTTTGTGGAACATAAACTGAAGTTAGGGATCTCCAAAGCAGTCACTGCATTAACTGACACTTCGCACTTTCCTATAAAATTGTCTGACTTTGGATAAGATAGGTTACATAAGAAAGGTGAAGATGGATGTCAAAATCCTTTTCTGTGTGATCCGCAATGATTTTGGGGTTGAGGCAGTCCAACAATTCATAAGAATTGAAAAGATCTTTGACTACAGCACTATTTCCTTCATTTGTTCTATATTAGAGCTAATTTTGGAGAACAATGTTTTTACATATGATGGATACTATCTGCAGAAATGGGGAGTTACAATGGGTGCACCATGTGTCAACAGGTACTCTAATATAGTTCTTGCCCAGTGGGAATCCACTTATGTGTTCAATACGACAAATTAATGGTTGAAGTATATTCTCTATTACAAAAGATTTGTGGATAACATATTTTTTCTGTGGAGTGGTGATACACAAGAACTTATCAAGCTCATAGACTACTTGAGCAGTACGACATCCTTTCTACAGTTTCAGGTTAATAGCTCTAGCAAAAAATGAACTTTTTGGACATTACCCTTCAGATAGGCACAGATGGTACCTTGGTACATCCCTACACAAAAATGATTGCTGGAGGAACCACTTGTTACATAGAATGAGCATGCATCCCAGGCATATCTAAATGCATGTCATCAAAAGAAAACTGTTAAGAATCTCCAGGGTCTGCACTAATGAGCAGGATTATGAAGGAGAGATAGAACTACAGAGAACATATTTCAAACGATGAGGATACAAGGATGAGGAAATTCAGGAAAAAGTCTTCGAAAATAGGGTACTTAGGCAAACAAGATGTATGCCCTATTTCACTACTGGCACTAGGCAAGATAAAACTGAGAAAAAAACAGGAAGAAAGGATTATGCTGGAAGATTAAGATGCTTAATGATTTACATCACTGATGCAAAACAGATGTGTCAAGTTGTAAGGAACAAGTTGAAGATTCTCACAGTGAATAAGAATATCAAATGTATCGTTGGTGACATACCCCGGTTTGTTTTAAGAACGGAAGGAATCTGAAACGGATATTATGTCATGAGAAAGCCAACAAAGGATCCACCCTAACTGTAACTCACAAAGACACATTTCCTTGCAGAAGATGCAAAGTCTGTTCGTAGACTGACTCTAATAACCGCTTCATACATCTGACTACTGGGAGAAAATATATGCTTGACACATATGCAGATTGCAACAATAAAAACATTATATATATCACATGCTGTAATACATGCATTTATTTCTATGTTGGAAAAACTAACAGACTCCTCAAGGATAGAATTTTACACCATCTAAGTGATATAAGGCTCCAAAACCAATGCCTTAATTCAACATATCTTTGCTCATCCTGGCCATAAATTTAATTTTATGGTACTTAACATTATAAAAGAAAGTCTGAGAGGTGGTGATAAAGTTAATAGATCTGAGATAAATGAACTAAGATGGATCGCAAACTTACAGGCTGATAAAACACCAGGACTGAATGGAATGGCTTCTTTAAATCCCCCTATTAAAGGGGTGGAAACTAAGAAGATGGAATCTTAACCTCATTGGTTCTTTAAGATATCAGAGCACTCCTCAATTATTTAAGTGCAGCTATCTCTTATATTCTGGAAGATCTGAGGAAGGCATCAAGCCAAAAGTGAAAAGCCACCAACTGGAGATGAAATAAATTTATTTTGTACAAAAACAAGAAATGAACTTCGAAATTTACAAGAACACAAATATTAAATAAAAATAATGTAAGCGTTTCATTTAATTAATAATTGTAAATTTCGAAGTTCGTTTCTTGTTTTTGTACAAAATAAATTTATTTTGTCTCCAGCTGGTGGCTTTTCGCTTTGTCGTTGAATATATAATTTGTTCGTTCTTTTGAATCAAACCAAAAGTGCTTATCTTACAGCTCTTATACATATATTTTTCCGCGTTTTGAGATTTTTTGTGATTTTTATATTTGCTATAAAAGTTTACATCTGATTTTAGTTATATACTGTCCTCTCCGTGGTTGCAGCATTTGATTTTCATAGATTCATAGGTAGGTACTAGGTTATCGGCCCTGGGGCCTATACAGACCCAGCCAAAAAGGTACCCTGGCTTTTGCCACCCAAGAAAATTCTTTTCCTGTGCCACTGTCGAGCAGAGCCACAGAGGTAATCCCCGGGGTGAATTTCCTATTTCCCATCCGATCATCAAGATTTTTCTTGAAGATTGCTAATGAGGAGCTTTGTTTGATATAGATAGGTAGTTTATTCTAGAGTGTGGAAAATCTCTGGGACAGGAATCTATCCCTCCGGCATGTTCTGTTCATTGTGGTGACAAGGGTTAGGTCCCTAGAGCGTGTAGCTTGGAGGGATTGGGATTTCTTTAAGTGGAGCATGTCCAACAGCTCTGGGTTTGACATAGCTTTGTATGTTAGGCAGAGATCACTTCTGAGTAGACGATATGTGACGGAGTAAAGCTGGAGTTTTTTGAGACGGTCTGAATAGGGCATCTTTCTGAGGCTGGTAATCCTCTTTGTGAGGTATTTCTGCGGCCTTTCCAGTTATTGTGGATGTCTTGTGAGGTACATACCAAAAGGGGCGTTGTACACTATAATGGGTCTAATGAGTGATGAGTAGAGGGGAACAATGACCTCTTTTTGTCTGGATGAGAAACCTTTTGTGTTGAGGTGTGCCACGTAGAAAGATTTCCTGACTACTGTGCTGATGTGATTATCAAAGGAGAGACTACTGTCCACCTGTGTCCCAAGGTCTCTTATCACACTTTTGGTGTTAAGTATACTACCACCTATGTTGTAGTTCATGGGTACAGAGTTTTTACCAAAGGGGATGACAATGCACTTTTTGACATTGAGCTTGAGTCCATGGCTTTGACACCAGGCATCTGTCTCAGTGAGGCCCTTTTCTAGGATGTCCACATCATTAGGAGTTTCGATTATGGCTCCTAGTTTGCAGTCATCTACGAACTTCGTTAGCCAAAGACCTTCTATGTTAGCCTTTACTTAGATACCGAACAGGAGAAGACCCAGGACTGAATCCTGTGGTACTCCACTTGTCACTGGTCTGAAGTCGGATTTGGAGTCTGCTACTTTCACAGTGTGAAGTTCATAGTTCATAGGTTAGTTCATAGGTTAGTACTAGGCTAACTGCCCTTGTGAGCCATTTTAAGCCTAGCCAGTTATCCCTTGTGAGACTCAAACCCTGCACCTTGTGTTTGTAAGGCAAGCACCTTAGCCATTAGGCCGCCCTCCCAACCTGTCAGTGAGCCAGTTGGCAACCCATCTTGTGACATAGGGATTTATACCTAGTTTAGTGATTTTATCTATAATTCCAGATTGGGGGATGGTGTCAAAAGCCTTGGCAAGATCTAGATAGGCTGTGTGAACCACCTTACCCTTGTCTTCCGCTTTGGTGACTGCTTTAAAGAAGTCTATCAGGTTTAGGAGACATGATCTGCCTTTTACAAACCTGAACTGAGTGGGGTCCAGAGTTTGGAGATTACCAATGTCTTTGTTTATAAGTTCCATGATGATATGTTCCATGGCCTTGCAGACTAGGCTCATTAGGCTAATGGGGTGGTAGTTCCCCCCTTGTGGAGTGGGATAACCGTCACTGTGCACCATTCAGCAGGCACAAAGACTAAGATGAGGCTATGATTGAACATGGTACTTAGGTGGGGTGCCAATTCGTTCTGTAGTTTGTGTAGAACGCAGCCTGGGATGTTGTCTGGTCCCAGTCTTGGCTTTGGAGAGTGTGGTTTATACCTGTGCAGCCGTGATTATAAGAACTTTGCATTCTTCCGGTATAGGGATGGGTTCTTTAGGGGGTGAGAGGGGGGTAAAGTTAGCACTGAACCTATCTGCCAGGATGTTGGCAATATCAGTTGGGTCTGTATATTTAGTGCCATTGTGCTGTAACTCAGAGCAGATCTGAGTGTTGCCATTGAGATTCTTGACATAGCTAAAGAATGCTTTGTGGCTGTCTTTAGAATCAGTGGCAATTTTGTTTTCGTAACTAGCTTTGGAGGATTTTATCAGGGATCGCAGTTTCTTACTGAGGCTGACCAGGGAGCTCCTCCACTCGTGGGATTTTACTCTCGTTTGTAACAGTTTCTTCTTTCTGTTGTACAGTTTGTTTATGGCAGGGGACCACCAGATTGGCTTCCTTTTTTGGAGGATAGCATCTTGGTTCTGTTTGGGATAGCATGATCCATGCATTCATGTAAGTGCTTATAAAGTGCAATTGTGTAGGATTCAGTAGTCATAACTGTATTGTCCATCTGCATGGGTGTCGTGAAGTTCACCACTTCTGTCTTAAAAAGCATGAAGTTGGCTTTGGAGAAATTTTTTACCATGGTTTCCTTAATGGGGGGTGGGGGCAGGATGTGGATATCTATGGTAATTAGCTTATGGTCGGATCGGACCAATGAGGCATTTACTTCAGGTGTGGAACACGGATCGTTCATGTTGGTAATGACTAGATCTAGGATATTGTTGCCCCTGGTGGGGGAGTGGATAAGTTGATCCAGGGCATTGGAGTTTATGAATTCCAGAAAGCGTTGAGTGAAGGAGTTGGTACAGGAGTAGTTTTCCCAGTTAATGGTGGGGTAGTTGAAATCGACCATTATTAGTGTGTTTGGTTGAACCCTAATATTTTCCAGTACATCAAGAAAAGAGGTGTGGGAATCCTGGGGCATGGTGGGTGATCTGTAGCAAGCTACAATTTGGATTGCAGTTTTGCCCAGAGCTAGTTGCACTTAGATAACCTTGGCTGCATTATGCTGAGCAACTAGTCTGGAGGTGTGGATATCCTTAATGAATTTGGACACACCTCCACCTTTGGTGTTCTGGTCCAGGATACATGACCGAAAAGTGTGGTATGAGTTATAGCCTGGTAGGTCAGGGGTGCTCTCTGGAGCCTTGAACCAGGTCTCATTCACTGCCCAGATATCGATGTTCTCCATTTTAAGGAGTGCCTCGAGTGTGTGCATTTTGAGATTTAGACATCTAACATTGAGTAGCATCACCCTCAGTTTTTGCTTGCCTGTTCCTGTTATGGTGGTGAATTTGTCATTTGAACCTTGCCTAAAAAAGGCACTATAGGGGCAGCAAGAACCTTAGCCAGTATCCAGAATCCCAGGGGTGACAGGTGCAGGCCATCTCTGGCAAAGCATCGTGGTCTATCAAACATGTCATCCCAGGCAGACAGATACTGGATCCCTTTGGAATGGCACCAGAAGCTTAGCCAATTGTTGAAGTCAATCATTTTGTTTTACATTTGTTTTATTTTTTGAGGACGTGCAGTAAGTGCTGAAGGAGACTAAAATTCCTGCCACTGGGAAATCATATTCATATAAGTGGAAAAGATTATTTGCTTGGTGCCATCCCAAGAACTAGAACCTTTTTCAGGCCTCATTGCCTCTAATTCTTGATTATTTGTGCGAGTTATTGTCCAGTGGCTTTTCTTAATGTTATATCAAGATTCATCTGTCATTTGTCATTGGGTCCCATCCTTTCTTCCTGTCCTCAAGTTCAGCAGTTTTTTAGAAGAGGTTTTTGCATATTTGTTGATCTAAAAACCCATGGCTCCCTCATGGCATCTTAACTTTGTGCTTGAAAAGCTAACTTTTATTTGATTTGAACCAGCTTATCAGGGTGATTTGAGGCTCTCAGCATGGAAGAGTGTATTGCTCGTTCATGACTTCTGCAAGAAGGGTATCTGAGTTACAAGCTCTTATGGTGAGCCAACCCTACCTCACAAGGTTTCCCTGAAAACAAATTTATTTATTTTATTTTATTTATTTGACATTTGTCAATAATCCTTCATTTTTGCCTATGTGGTTTCACAGCTTACTTTGAGCCAATCCTTTATGCTTCCTGCCTTCTTTCCAAAACCCCAAAAGAAGACAGAAAGCATTCTTCAATCTAGTAGTCCATAGGCAGCTCAGGTAATACTTTGACACAGCTCAATCCTTCACAAAAGCCGATCAGCTGTTTGTTTTCCTATGAGGGCAAGAGAAAAGAGTAACAGGTGTCAAAGCAGCCAGTTTTAAGTTGATTATCTCATGTTATTTGTTTTTTGTTATTCTCAACATAACAAGCCACTTCCATGCATAGGGGAGCTGACTCTACTACCAGGGTGTTGGCTTCTTCTGTGGCTTTCTGGTAAAAGTTGTCTTTAGACATATTCTAGAAGCATCTTGATCATCTATACATCATTTTACAAAACATTACAAGCTGGACTCCTCATCCAGGTCCAGAACAGGCTTTGCTAGGACTGTTCTCTAGAGTTCCTGCATTCTTAATTTTCTTCCTCCTCCCTATATTTTACTAATGTATGAAAATCTGCCCTACCAGTTTAGACTATTGCAACAGTAATTTAATGCTGAACATAGTACAGTTGTGTAACTAAAACTTACCATAACAGTAGATGTTCTAATAGATCATTGCTGCAATAGATGAGTCCTTCCACCACTCCCCTTGTTTTTTATATTGCCAGTAAGTGTGTATATATGTATGCATGTGTGTCCATCTATCTATCTATGAGTTTACAATGAATAATCACTGGTGAATTTCATTGAAACACAAACCACTGAATAAACTCATCAGTGAAAAAAGTAATTGCACAACCCCCTGAAATTAAATATACTAACTCCAGGGTTACACAAGCATAAATAAAAGGGAAAAGCCCAGGAATTACATGACAGTCAATATAATGAATTGCAGCTGTTACATAATTCTACCAACTTTACCACCAAAGAAAAACACCAGCATTTCAGCACACAATGAAATGCAAGCAGTAATAACTCATATACCATACAAGTTATGGCTGCATGCATTTTATCGAATGGTGAAACAGTGTTGATTTCCGTAGCTGTACACTTTCTCAAATAATGTAATGGTCAAAGTTCATTATATCGACTGTTACATAATTCAAAGGTTTTTGGCCTTTTTTCAAGTTTGTGTGACCCTGGAGTTAGTATGTTTCATTTCCAGGGGTGTGGGGGCAATTCCCCCATGTAAAAAGCCCATTTTTTTTGTTTCTTTTACTTTTTGTAATTGCAAATGTAGCCTATTGGTTTACATTTGCAATTACTTTTTTGCAATGATAATGGAGATTAATGGTAATTGCCAGTGAGATTGTTAGATGTTTTGTGTTTCGATCAGACTCACTGGCAGTTATTCATTATAAACTCATATAGATAGATAGCTATAGCTATAGATATAGATACATAGTTGTTCTTGTTTTACTTTTACTTTCCTAGCATTTTTTTTCCTTTCAGGGCTATTGCTTTCCTTCTTGGGTCAAGAAAACTTGAAGATTTTTGGTGTTCTGTTTTTTTTTTTTTTATATATGGAGCTCTGCTCAATCTCCTGGCAGTTACAGTATGTTGAAAGTGCCCTTAAGTATTGAAAAGTTGAACAGTTGGTCATATCTTTGTTAAGATGTAACCCTAACTGGTTAAACTACTCCAGCAGTGATCTGTTAGAACATCTCCTATTTCTGCTATTATGTCAAGGTTTACTTATACAGCTGTACTTTGCAAAATATGTTCTCTTTGAAGGCTCATCATTAATTGGTTCAGATGTGAAATGTAATAAAGCATTAACCCACTCTTAACGGCTGCAAAGTTTTATACCAAAAATTGCATCTGTCCATCCATGGGAGCTCCTAAAGCAATATATTACAACTAAAAAAAAAATTCTGACCTATGCCACCAGACACCACATCACTCCTAGAAGAAGGATGCAATTCTCGATTCATCTCCATGAATATCTTTGGATAATTCTGACGTTCTGGAAAAATTAGCCAAAATAACCCTGTTTTAGTTACCAATGCTGCTAAAAACTCTGTATCCATATGTTGCATTATTGGATATGGGTATACCAGTAAAGTCCGCAGCCACAGTATCAGATGTAAGTCCTTTGACAATTTCATACCAACATTTAACCCCCTTTGCTGTTCAGTTTTGATTATGATTACTGACCAAATATAATCAAAATCCTAAATAACTGCAGGGACATTATCCATTTCCAACAGCTGTGAAGTGCTTACTTGATACTTTCCTGACATGTAACTGCCTATATTTCCTCCAAGCCACAGTAAAGCATCCACACAACAGTTATTCGCTGCTGCCATCTTGTGGCTACAAAGGAATAATGAAATTTCTACCATATCCTTGTCAGATTTTTGAAATTAGCACAAATATCATGTTGAGTCCCCGAGAAAATAGGACATAGGCCTACTGGAACTAACCTGGTCAAAATTAAATTAAGAAATATATGCATACATAGCCACCAGCCCTTGTTGTTGACTTTTCTTTAAAGCCAACCTTACTTTGTGAGAGAATGTTCCTCCATGAAGGTTAGAACTACAAATCTGTTACATCTGTGTTAATGCTGATACATTTCTGAACGTTGTTATTACAGATACATCTTTTAAAATATGTGTGGTTTCCTATGTGTCTTTAATTGACTTCCAGTATTCTTTCAACTTCATACAGTCATAAAACATATGAGCCCAGTCAGCATTAATTTCTACATTACATCTCTTACATAGATTATCTTTATTATTAATTTTATTCATCATCAAAGGTGTATAAAAAGATCTATGTAAAAATTTCCATGTATAAAGTCTCCAGACAATGGAAGATGTAGTTCTATAAACAGATTCCAATATATATTGTTTATCTTGTTGAGTTGGTGGGTCCCCATTAATAGAGGTGTCCTATGTGTCTTTGAAATCCCTATGTCAATTTGCACAAAATAGTTCTGCATATCTATGTTTATATCTGTTTTTATAAAATAAAAATATTTTTAAAAAATAATTTGCAGACAATTCAGCTCCATACTTAGGCAAACTAAACTACAAAAAGTACAGGGTATTAGTAGCCTAACACAGAATAAACAATAATATTAGGGAAATCCAGGAAACCGAAAACAGCTGAATTAATGCCCACATTTTAATCTAAATAAAATCCTGGCTTAATGATTCTCTTAATGAATAAGAATTAAAATATTTCAAAGTACAAAGTATAGCAACTACATCACCCTTTTCCAGCTTCATCTCTCCCATGATGTGTGCCGTGTACTGATAAAAAGACATCTCAACTCCTGACATGCACTGCTTTTCTCAGTCACACAGCCACCACCTCACATGATGGAATTTGTATGCGAGCTCATGTACATTTAAGAAATCTTCAAGTGTTTAAGTGCTAACAGCATAAAAAAATAAGTATGTAACATACCATAGAATGATTTGCTTTGTAATAATTAATCAGTACTGTGCGTAAAGAAAAAAAGGCAACATTAAAATCAGGAAGCTTCTCAAAAGCAGGAATTAGTCAAGGATTTATATCGTCAGATGTAAAACTTAGCAATATGCTAATCACAGAGGTACAAGTTATACAGCTCAGTCTCCAAAAAACATAATTGTATAAAGAAAGTAGGAGTCACCAAAGACAGAAAAAAATCTATTGCATGGCACCTAAACCTTTGCACGAATTTAGGGAATGAATGTGCACGCAGTGTGAGCCCTCTGTCCTGTGTGCATTCACTTCAGAAACCCCCCCTCCATAAAAGTAAAGACTGCTTAAAGTCATTTAGTTTACAGCCATAAATATGGGCCTCTCTGCTGTGTGGATTCACCCGCCATATCCGTACAAAAATATGGATTATATGATGTCACTTGCATAGCAGTCGCAAATATTTGAGATGGTTCAAACACACACACACACACACACACACACACACACACACACACACACACACACACACACACACACACACATTGCTAAGTATTCCATACATTGGTAGTATAGCTATGGGTACTTTTCCGTTATCAGGGCAACACATGTAACTCTCTAGCAGGCGCACGCAATGACCCCACAGCTATTAGCCCTGAACCAGTTGTTTTGAAACAGACCGTGCTCCTAACTGTCCTTGTTATTAAGGCTAAGTTCACTTAAAAGCAAGTTATATTTTTATCTGATGATAACATTATCTATGGTACTTTTCCGTTATGTGTTTGGATGTTTGACTAGCAACTCGCACTGTGCAGCAAGGAAGGTCTGTCCATTTAAAAATTTTTTTGGCTTTGAGTCTTTGCCCTTTACAAAACCGAGATAACTATCTTATTCTCTTTCATTTCTTAAGTATCTACTCAGCTGGATTACAATGATTGAAAACTAGGCTTTCAATAGCATTCTTTAATAAACACTTCTTTAGAAAAAAGACAACAAAATTCCCATTAAAAGTCATAGATGCAGACAGAATTAAAATTAAAAGTCGTAGATGCAGATAGTTAGAATTAAAATAATTCTCATAAGTTACAACTGTCACACACCCAGCAGAAATAACGAAGCACACCTATTTTCACTTTTAACCAGGTTTTGTTGTCAAATTCTGCTTAACCATACTTTTTGCCACCTGTTTGTGCCATGCCTTTCAATAAGCTTCTTTAATAAACTTTTTTAATAAACCAGTTCTTCTTGCAGCATGCTATGATTTCATTTGTATACCTTCTCTGTCATCTTCTTGGATTCTTTGCAGTGTGGTGAGTCAAATTTCTGAATTTGAGCAATAATACAGCCATCGTCCGTTGTTAAAAATGTTCCTGACTTTCTGGCAAACTGCTTAACTAAATTGAATTTTCTAAGCATACTGAAAGCACCAGTTGACTTCTTCAAAACTGCTGTAACAACCACTTCAGGGCTGACAGCTATGCGAACATTGCGCGTTAGAGCTGTTGCCCCGATAACGGAAAAGTACCTGGCTATGAGATTAAAATTGCTGCCAATCAGACTACCCTGTGTACTTTTCAGAAGCCCTTATTTTTTTCAAGACTTTGTTTTATGTTTACTTTTAGAAATAATCATGTTTTAGTTTAGTATCATTCCTCCCAGGTATTGCCCAATAATTCTTCCTGCCCCATCCCCACATCTGACCATCAGCTGCCACCAGCTCCTCTTTTCATTGGCTGCGTCAACTGACTCTTTCTCAGCCTCCCCAAGCTCAGCATTACCCACATCTGAGGTCAGTAAGGAGACTGAGACTCTGGTGGAGCATCATACTGATGCCAAGGAGTGTGCCCTATCCCCATGTACCCTGCTGTACTTTGCAAGGTCCATATCTGGTGCTTCCTGGAGATGTATGCATACTTAGGTACAGGTGCATCCTCATGAGGAAGTGGTATACCACAAGAAGCAGGGAGCTCCCTGCCCATCAGTGACTGAGCTGACATCGGCCATTCCATCCCATCTTGCCCTGGCTGGTCCCTCCTGCTCCATTGCAACTACTTGAACATGGCTGGTCTGGGGTGTAGTAAGGGCTTTATCCCTCTTTGCCATGTGACCAGACAGTTACTACATGAGAGTCATAATCTGTCCCTCAAAAACAAATTGTGATTCTGAGATAAAACAACTAAGACCAGTCAGTAAATCAGTTCACCTATCCATTCATGTCCAAAGGGCAGTTTCAGGTATACTCTCCAGTCCATCTGGTGAATCTGGGCATTTTGAGGCAATGTTACAACTGCCTCATATACACAGACAACCCTCTCCTCCTACTACCAAACACTAATACATGCGAGAGATGCAGTTATACAGCCAAACTGGAGGCTAAGCTCTCTCAACCCAAGACTGGATCAGACAGTCAAGGGGAGAAGGGAAATACTTGCATCACACCACAAGTCTTACATAGACCCATTAAACCAGTACCTGCAAAAAACACACATAAATACACAAAAACATACTCAGAGGCTCTAAATAAAAATCTGCAAAAGCAACAGAGACCTCCAAAGCAGACATCCAAGCAACCTCCACCCCCCCAACACAAACCATGAAACACATACTTCACAAAACCAGTGTGCCATGCAATCACAGCCCTTAAGGCAAAATAACAAACCCAACACACAAGTAATAGCTGACTCTATAGTCAGGTACACTGATGTCCCACTCACTAGGCTGGACAAGCAGAAGTTTACTGTTAGCTGCCTGTCACGTGCCAGGATCCGCCACATAACACAAGCACTCAAGTCACTCTAGAACAAGTACAAATATGACTCTGTCATTGTCCATGTTGGTGTGAATGACCTGAGCCATACCTCCCTGGACTACATGAAAAGAGACATGGAAGAGCTGTCTGATCACGTAGCCCAGGCTGGTATGACCCTGAGTAGCATCCTGCCCTCACCAAGAATAATACCATGGTATAAAGAAAAAATGATCAATTTCTACAATTGGCTAAGTTTCTGGTGTCATTCAAAGGGGATCCAGTGTCTGTCCACCTGGGATGACATGCTCGACAAGCCACGCTGCGTCGCTAGAGTTGGCTTGCACCTGTCACCCTTAGGCTTTCGAATGCTGGCCAAGGCTCTTGCCACCCCCATAGTGCCTTTTTTAGGCAAGGCTCAAAAGACAAACCCACTTCCATAAATAGCACAAGTAACAGAAAACTGAGGGTAATGCTACTCAATGCCAGAAGTCTAAACCTCAAAATGCACGCACTCGAGGCACTCCTGAGTATGGAGAAAATCAATATATTTGCAGTAACAGAAACCTGGTTTAAGGCTCCAGAGAGCACCCCAGCACTACCAGGTTACAACTCATACCATACATTTTGGCCACAGAACCTGGACCGAAACACAAATGACGGGGGCATAGCCATATTCATCAAGGATACCCACACCTCCAGGTTAGTGGCACAGCACGATGCTTCAGAGATCATCTGCATGCAACTAACAACTGGCAAAACTGCAATTCAAATTGTAGCCTGCTACAGACCACCCAGCATGTCCCAGGACCCCCATTCCGCATTTCTGGAAACACTGGGAAACATAAAGGTCCTACCAAACACCCTAATATTGGGTGATTTCAATTACCCAAACATTAACTGGGAGAACTACTCAAGTACTAACTCTCTTGCCCAACATTTCCTAGAATTTATAAACTCAAACACCCTGGATCAACTGGTCAGCACTCACACCAGAGGTGACAACATATTGGACCTTTTCATCACCAAAATGGGTGACCGGTGTTCCACACTGGAGGTCAACCCCTCACTGGTTAGATCTGACCATAAACAAATCATTCTGGATATCCACATTCCTTCCCCACCCCGGACAAGGAAACCACCATGAAAAACTTTTCAAAAGCAAACTTCACATTACTTAAGACCGAGGTGGAAAGTTTCAAAGCCCCCATGCTAAAGGATAACACTGTCCAAGCTGCAAAATCCTTTACTAATGTATTCTACGGGCACCTACAAGAATGGATGGATTGTGCTATTCCAAACAAAACCAAGACTCACTCCTCCAAGAAAAGGAAACCAGTCTGGTGGACCCCTGCCATAAACAAGCTATACAATAGAAGGAGGAAACTAGTGCAGAAAAGAGTAAAATCCCAAGAAGGGAAGACATCCCTGATCAGTATCAGCAAGAAACTATGATCCCTCATAAAATCATCCAAGGCGAATTTCGAAAGAAAAATTGCCAAAGACTCCAAAGATAACCACAATGCATTCTTTAGGTATGTCAAGAATCTAAGTGGCAATGCTCAGATCTGCTCGGAGTTAGTGAGAATGGTACAAAATACACTGAACCGACTGATATTGCCAACATCCTGGCAGGCAGGTTCAGTGCAAACTTAACCCCCCTCTCACCCCCAAAAGGGCCCATATCCATACCAGAAGAAAGTAGAGCCCCTGAAATCACGTACACTCAGGTTAAACCAGCCCTCTCCAAACCCAAAAACACAGCATCAATGGGACCGGACGGTGTCCCAGGCTGCGTCCTACACGAGCTCAAAGACGAACTAACCCCTCACCTAAACACACTGTTCAAACTCAGCCTCTCCACAGGCTACGTACCCATAGAGTGGCACACAGCAATGGTTATTCTGCTCCACAAAGGTGGAGCCACAACAGACCCAGAGACCTATCGACCTATAAGCCTGACTAGCTTCGACACCATTCCCCATTCTGGTATTATAGACAAGCTCACCAGCCTGAACATAAACCCCTACGTCACAAGATGGGTTGCCAACTGGCTCACAGACAGAACCCACATGGTGAGAGTTGCGGGAGCTAGGTCTGACTCTAAACCTGTTACAAGTGGCATTCCCCAGGGCTCAGTCCTAGGACCCCTCCTGTTTGGCATATACTTCTCAGAGGTACAGACAAGCACAGGAGGACTATGGCTGACCAAGTTCACAGACGACTGCAAACTAGGGGCTATAATTGACTCTCCGGCTGACACAGACATCCTCCAAAAGGGTCCCACTGAGACAGATACCTGGTGTCAAAATCATGGCCTCAAGCTAAATGCCAAAAAGTGCATAGTCATCCCCTTTGGGAAAAACAAAGTACCCACAAACTACCACATAGGTGGTAGTCCCCTAAATACGGAAGACATAATAAGGGATCTGGGGACCCAAGTAGATAGTAATCTCTCCTTTGATAATCACATTGCCAAAGTGGTTTGAAAATCCTTCTATGTGGCCCACCTAATCACAAAAGGGTTCGCATCCAGATCAAAAGAGGTCATTGTGCCCCTCTACTCATCACACATCAGACCCATCATAGAGTACAACAACCCATTTGGGATGTACCTTACAAAACACCTGCAACAGCTGGAAAGACCACAGAAATACCTCTCCAAGAGGATCACTGGCCTCAAACAGATGCCCTATGCAGCTCAACTGAAGAAACTCCAGCTGTACTCGGTTGCATACCGCCTACTCATAGGTGATCTCTGCCTGACATACAAGGCCATGTCCAACCCAGAATTGATGGACATGCTCCACCTAAAGAAAACCATATCCTCTCGAGCCACACGCTCTAGGGATCTAAACCTCACCACAACAATAAATAGGACATGTTGGAGGGACAGATTCCTGTCCCAGAGACTTCCCATGCTTTGGAACAAGATTCCAATCTACATTAGGCAGAGCTCCTCGCTAACACTCTTCAAGAGAAACCTTGATGAGTGGATGGGAAACAGAAAGTTTACCCCAGGGATCACTTCAGTGGTTCTGCTGGACAGAGGCACAGGGAACTAATCTAAGGGGGGCGTCGAAAGCCAACACATTCTGGGTAGGCTTATAAATGCCTTCCGGCAGATAGCCTAGTACCTACCTATGAACCTATAATATCCAAATCCCGTAAAGTTGAGTCCACTACCAATTCAAAGTAATTAAATAACAAATGAAAATAATGTTATATTACATTTATAAATGTTTTATCTTTGAGCAATTGACACTATACAAACCCTCATCTGTTAATTTTCTAAGTAATTAATACCAACATTTTGAAAGTGTTTCTGAATTTGGATTTTCTCAGCCTGATTATATTTGGTTTTATCCAGTTTTCTTTTTTTTTTTTTTTTTTTTATTAGAAATTAAGTTGAATGCCGTTACTGTTGCTTAACAACAAAATTAATCTACCTCTCTTACACATGAAAACATACCTGTCATAGAGGTACTGTTATGATGATATAGTGGTAAATGATATTTTAAGACATATTTCAGGAGATGCTATGTTTTCCTTTCAGAGAGAATCTGCTTTATGTAACATTCATTTTTTTTTTGTTCAGACGAATGAGCTGTAAAGTATGTCTTTCACTTCTAGTTCAGATCAATAGCGACACTTACAATAGTGGTATTTTTGTAAATCTAAGTATGCTGAACATGTCATGTGAAATGCTGGGTTATACAATTCACATGCTGGAATCAAAGGTATGCAGATGATGGAATGGCTGAAAGTGAGGAAGAATTAAAGAGCCTGTTGATTATGGTGAAATTACCACAAAACTAGATTGCTTGTCAATAACAAAATAATTAGTATTATGTAATTTGGCCTTATCAGTTCTTTGCAGACAGATGGGATTTAAGTGGAGGCAGTGACAAATGTTATTTTACTGGGCTGTAAGATCTCAGCAGATGGTGGTTTCAGCTATGAAATTAAAGCTGCTTGTTTTTTTCAACATAAAATTGTAGTAAATCTGGATAAAATTGTACTTTGCAGTGACATCACATTGTTAATAAAGGTCTTTATAGTCAAAGCTATGGTTTTCCCAGTAGTAATATATGATTGTACACTGGAAAAGCAAATGTTTTGAACTGTGGTACTGGAGGAAACCTTTGAAGATACAATGCACTGCAAAGACAAATCAGTCAATAATTAAGGAAATAAATCTAGACTGCCCAATATAAGGCCTGATATTAAAATAAAATTCAAGTATTTTGGCCACATAATGTGAAAAAGGTATTCTCTAGAGAATGCACAGATGCTAAAAAAGATCCAAGACAAAAGAAGACGGGGGTTACAAAGGCTAAGGTGGAGTGGCTGTATTACTGAAATAATGAACGTGATTTTGCAAGAACTTAAAGAAGCAGTTCTTGACAGATAGACCTGGAGAGCTGAAGTCCTTGAGATTGCAAAAAGTCATATTTGATTAAATAACTAAACAACACTGACCACTACTTATAAATAGCTATTATAAGCATGATATAGTTTATTAAAATGTTTGTTAATGTGGATATAGTCTTATTAATCATTATAAATGAATGCTGTGCATTTAATTTTAAATCCTGCTGCTGCTGGTGGTTTATCTGGCATATAAGCTTATCTCTTCAGCACTGTGTCTGAATAACATGGCTAGGGTTGTGCAAGGAACAGGGTACAATATGCACAATGAAGAATAAGCGCTACTTCACAGGCAGTTACTGAACACTGGAGTAGTTATAAGTGCTTGTCAAATATATTTCTATAATATCTCCTGAAAGGGTGAAGTCTGAATAAACAGGAACACTGGCTCTGTAGCAAACAAAATGGTTTCATGAGAAAAAAATGTTTAATACAGTGATGCCTAAGGCCTAGGAACAATAGATTGCTAGGTAGGATGAAGTTAAAAACTGACAGGGTCAAGCCAAAAATTTCAGCAATGCACAGGTGGTTGTTTCATTCCAAGTGCCAAATGAAGCTCTTAAATTCTGGAAAAACATGTTTAATATGCAAGTCATTGTCAAGCTTTGCAATCACTTAGTTTTTTTATAGTGTATTTTAAGTCAGCGGTTCCCATCCACCGGGATGCAGACTGGTACCGAGCCGTGGATCATTTGCTACCAGGCTGCCAGGTACCGAGTGAAACAAAAAGTGAATGTGTGTATGTATGTGTATGAGTGTGTTTATGTGTCTGCGTGTGAGTGAATGTGCGTTTGAAAGCAGAATGTATGTGTGTGTGTGAAAGAAGAAGAGACTGTGTGTGTATGAGCGAGAGTGATTTTACACTCACTAAGAAACGCTTTTACTGTTTAGCAAGTGTAAAATAAAAGTCAAGAAAACTGAAAATGCGTGTGCATTTGTGTATGTTTCTGTCTGCATGTGAGTGAATGTGTTCATGAAAGTACGTGCCCATGTGTGTGTGTGTGTGTGTATGTTTCTGTCTGCATGTGTGAGTGAATGCATGCATGAAAGCAAAAGAAAGTGTGTGTGTGTGTGTGCGTGTGTGTGTGTGTGTGTGTGTGCGCACATGTGTGAGAGAGACTGAGAAAGAGAGAGAGACAAAGAGTGAGAGTGAACCTGACAGCAGCAATGAGGTTTTGCACACCTCTCGCCCATACCACTCAGCCTCTCGCAAAATAAATCTGGCCAGCATGACTTTCAACCTCTTTAGATCAAGAAATCTGGAAAAGTCAAAAATAAATGGGGGGCGGGGCAAAGGCCCAAAAATAGAGCCACTTTTAAATACTGCTCTTACAAACTTAGAAAGTTAATAGAAATACAGGTTATGCATTAGCATGTATTTTCTGAAGGGTATGAAGTCCGAAACTCAAATGTCTGTCATTACTTTCTGAATTCAAACCTCAATTATCTGTCAGTGATTTGCCAGAAAACAACAATACCTCAATTATCTGTCAGTGATTTGCCAGAAAACAACAATTTTATGAGAAACTGACCAAAAATATGAGGCAAAATTCTGCACATTCTGTGAAAATATTTACAGTTGAGAGGTATGCTAGACAGAGCCAAGTAATAGGGACGGAGTTTAAATATTGTTCTTCTAAGCTTAGAAAGTCAATAAGGTTGCTTTTAGGTTTATGTACATCTCAACCACAGTAGATTAATGTTACGCTGTTAAGATGTACACTTTCTTTTTTTTTGGTAATTATTGGCAATTGCATTTTTATTGTATTTTAGAGCTTTTCTCCTCAGGTCTTGGCAGAAAATGGACTTCTAGTCCAGTTAGGCCTCCCCAGTTAACAAATGTCAAATAAATAAATATTATGCACTTTATTATGTATGCACGATGGCTGGTCCAGGGAAAATTGTCTTACATGAAACTGGTCCTTGGTGCAGAAAAGGTTTGAGACTGCTGTTTTAAGTGGATGAATCACATATTTTTGTTAGTGCCAGTAGTTCAGTATTTTTTCAAGACAAAACAATAGATCAAGTCCCTAATTTAGATCTCACTTGAGATTCATCCTGATTTATTGTCTTAATATAACTGAAGATATTTACAATGTTACATGCTTGATGAAAAAACACATCTTTCGATCTTCGTGGATACATGTGTGACATACTCTGCCTTTATTCCTTTCACAGGCACTTGCTCAAGAAAATGGAATTATGGGAGATATATATATATATATATATATATATATATATATATATATATATAGGAGCACTGCAGAATCCTGAAAGCCCAAAATCCTGAAGACCAAAATCTTGAGACCAAAATCCTGAAAGTTCAAAATACTGAAAACTCAAAATACTGAAACACACAGGATACCAACACTTAGTATATTCCAGCACACATACAGAAACAAAACACAAACCATATTGCTCTTCTCGAAGTATATATATATATATATATATATATATATATATATATATATATATATATATATATATATATGGTTTACTATCATAAATTCGAAAATCAGAACAAAACGTGTCTGCATTTTCGAATTTATACATCAGAAATGAACAGCTGTTTATTTTCAAAAATGTCGCTCGCGACATTTTCGGCAATACACAGCACTCCCACCCATCCCGTAACTACCTACCTAACTAGCCTAAACGCACCCCCCCAACTTAATATTCCAACTCCGAGATCACACTACAGTGAGGAAAGGGATGTATTTCCCTAACCGCACTGTACCACGATCCCCTCACATGAGCGAACGTTAGAATTGCGAATGCGCAGTCCATTCGCAATGGTAACGTTCGCTCACATCACCTGCCGAAATATGAAGTATTCGAACATCTGTTGTTCGAATACTTCATAGACGTGCAAGTGCACGTCGGCATTGTGATAGTAAACCTATATATATATATATATATATATATATATATGAGCGCTACAGAATCCTGAAAGCTCAAAATCCAGAAGACCAAAATCCTGAAAGTTCAAAATCCTGAAAACACACAGGATACCAAACACTTACTATATTCCAGCACAAGTACATACCGAAAGATATTACCCTTAAACTATATGCAGGGGGGGCTGTGCCCCCTTGCACCTCCACACCCCCTGCTACTTAAATATAACAACTCCGATATGGCACTTCAGTACACTAAGTGCAATCTCGGAGTTGATATATTTAATTAGCAGAGGGTGTGGGGGGGCACAGCCCTCTTGCTTATACTTGGAGAAGAGTAATATGGTTTGTGCTTTATTTGTTTCTGTATGTACTTGTACTAGAATATAGTAAGGGTATCCTGTGTGTTTTCAGGATTTTTAGTTTTCAGTATTTTGAACTTTCAGGAATTTAGTCTCAGGATTTTGGTCTTCAGGATTGATGATTCTGTAGCACTTCCATATATATATATATATATATATATATATATATATATATATATATATATATATATATGTTTGATTCTTGGCATGTCCTCCCTGCATTTGTGTGGGTTTTCTCCGGGTACTCCAGTTTCATCCCATCTCACAAAAACATGTATCTGGATTGTTTCTCCCTGGGCCTCTGCTGAAAATTGGCTTTGTTCCAAGTCAGACTTTCCCAGTAAACAAATGTTAAATAAATAAATATAAGTTCAGAAATCTCCCAAGTACTCAAAAATAAGGGACAAACAGCATAAAAAGAGTGTAAACCACAAAGGAATGTCTTAAAGCAGTTTTTAATCAGTAAAATAAGTTAAAATAAAACTTAAAATTAGTAAAAATCAGTAGGATCAGCAGGCTTCTTAACAGTAGCAATCAGTCATTAACTTACACTGTCAGATACAAACCTACAGCTTTCTGATGTAAAGGTAGGACTGTGGCTGTAACTACAAAAGTAATGGTCACTAATAGAATCATTGTGTTATCAAAATTTCACTTTTGGGCATGGTAATGCAGGATTTACTCATGGCTTTTGTGGTCTGATGATGAGTTCAAAGCCTGAATGATCAAATGACCTTATGTCCTATACTGACTGTCTCAAAGCCCTGTCCCTGTACTTGGTCTTTTATAGGCTGTTGAAGGATGATCTATGCTTAGGATCACTACACATTCACAAAACAAACAACACTAGAATTACCTGATCCAAGGATTTAAACCTTATGTGTGACAAAAACAAATTTGTCTCAGAGGTTACCCATTTTCTGGAACAGACTCTCCATTCCTGTGAAGCAGAGCTCTTCTCTAAGCCTGTTCAAATGCAGCTTGGACCAATGGATGGAAAAGTGCAAATTCACTCCTGGTTTGTTTCCTGTGTCCCTTATATACAAGGGCAGCTCATAGATGCCTTAAGGCACAGGCCAATGCCATTCTAGTCCATGAGCATTAATAAATGGGAAAATTGGGGCATGATTGGCTAGGCTTAAAAAGGCTCTAGAACTATTGTGTTACTAATCTCCTATGATACTATAAATCCTACAACTGAGCTTGAGTTATTGCTATTATACAGTTACCTTATTTAAAAAAAAATCTTAAATAATGTCATTTTATAGCTGGACTTAGTTTCCCTACACCTCTGTCTTGGCTAGCAACTATATGACTGATGTACTATGCGTGTTTATGGCATGTATGTAATAATGCATAGTACATCAGTAAACTGCAAACAAAAATGGAACTTCTTGGTACATAAAGATGAGTGTATCCAAAAAGAAAGTAAAATCTGTGTAGCTAGAACACGCAAGTCACCAAATAAGAAAATCCAAGTTTAATATCTCACATAAGCTGGAATGCTTTCACTCAAAGCTGCATCAGGTACAAAACAAATAAATTAAAAGAGGAAAATATATGTCAATCAAGTAAGCCATGTTATATTTAAAGACATAGACAATGTTTCTTTAAAACAGGCTTCAGTGAGTTGTGTTCATTTAAGCCCAAAAAGTGATCTGTATGAAATAAATTTATAAAATTATATTTAGCTATTTCGGACCTTATGTTGATGTCACCTCTTCTGCTGTCAAGAATAATATGTTCTAGTGCAAAGAACTTAAAAAAATATGTTGAATTGTTATTTAAAATGTGTTTATGTAGTGCATTGGTTTGTACCTTTCTCCTAATGCCCAACAGATGATTACCAACATGTTCATTTAATTTCTGGTCAGTTTTACCTGTGTAGAAAGAAATGCAGGCTTGGCATTGTTCCATGTATGCATAGTCGTGGGAGTCACAGTCAAAAAAGTTCACTGAAAATTTTCCGTCAAGAAATGCTAAGGTTACTTGAGGTATCCAGCATCTAAGCATATCTGTTCAACATTGTGACTGAAAAATACTGATGGGATTGTAGAAGTTAAAGGGCGCAGTGTGTTGACTGAATTTAAGCACTGGATCACAGGCACATGCTAAGCACTATAAGATAACTTGGTGTTTGTGCACGATACAGTTCTCTGCAAAGGGTACAGTCTCAGTAAAGAGTAATACTGATTTTGCAGCAAAAAAAAGCCTTATAACAGAAAAAAGTTTATAATAAAAAAAATAATAGAGCATTGCGTAAGGCCTGGGATCAACAAAGTGAAAGGTGTAGTTCAAAATTAAAAAATTCATCACAGCTCAAGAGGCTGTTTCTTTTGAAATGTAGATTTGAAATACTGTGAATATGTGTTTAGTTCAAAAATAAATGCAAACATCGTAAACTGAAAATACTTATCAAGGTAAGACATTTTTCTCAGTACTCTTTAATATTTCTTACTGTTTAATGTATAAGCAAACTAACTGATCTAGTCCCCCATATATTTAGGTACCTCATGACATGCACATACACATGAATAGCAGACAGACACGTGTGTGCATGAACACACAGACACACACACTCACACACACACACACACACACACACACACTCTCAAATGCATGCACTTGTATATATACACACACACACACACACACACACACACACACACACACACACACACACACACACACACACACACTCATACTCTCTCATGCATGTACTTGCACGCATACACACACACACACACACACACACACACACACACACACACACACACACACACACACACACACACACTCTCTCACACACACACACACATGCATGCACTTGTGCACACAAGCACACACACTATACACATACCATTGGCTGTTGTTGCTGCTCCTTACTGATGGCTCAGGCAGATCTTTACACCTAGATGAAGACTTATACCAGTCTGTAACCCTATGACAAATTTACAGGCAGTGATTTCAAATGATGCCTTTGAAGAGGAAACTGAATAATTAATTATGGGGTTCATACCTCTGAACCATACCAAATTCCTTGGTAAATAACGGTTTTGAGGGCAAAATATTGGGGTGCCATAAATTCCTGAGTGGCCCCTTTATTTTCTGAATTTCCTGGTTTTTTTTTAATGTTTTTTTTACTCCTGATGTCATCACATGCAGGGCATGCATGTTAACATCAGCTCCATTTGTTAATTTACTTAGCACGACTCTTCTTGGTAAAAGTGAGAGAAACTTTCATATGTGCAAGTCAGTATATTACTTTCACACTTAACGACATGCAGGCATCACAGCTTCACTGTGTTATACTTAATGGCAGGCAGTGTGTGTGTGTGTGTGTGTGTGTGTGTGTGTGTGTGTGTGTGTGTGTGTGTGTGTGTGTGTGAAAATTAGATATAGCTAGTGGTTAGAGTTACTCCGACTCAAGCTCTGTACCTTAGGTACAGGTAGCAAGAGCCTAAATTCTCCACCCATACCATCAACACTTGTGATTCAAGGAGTTAACCATATTTCTCAACTGTCCAAAGTTTTACAGAATGTTTGACTCATACTTTTGGTCCGTTCCTCTTAAAGTTTGTGGCTTTTTGGCAAGTCAGTGAGAACTAAATTCACTAAATAATGATAGCCATTTAAGTTTCAGCCTCCTGCCTTTCAGGAAACAAATGGTAGCACAAACCATTTAATTCTAGCAACTTTTCTAAGATTATACAAGCAATGTTTAAAATGTGTCCTTGGTTTTGGGCCTTTGTCTCCCTCCCAGTAAATGTTGGCTTTTCCAGATTTCTTGTGCTGCACAGTTCTTCAGGAGGATAAAAGTTTAGTGTTGCTTATACCAAGTCTGCTTGTGTTAGTAGCACAACGGGTCAAATCCTTGCTTTTGATGCAGAAGGCTGTGGGTTCTACTCCCACAGAATGCAGGTGGATTACTGATACTGTACTTTTAAAGGGGATGGATGCTGCATTCCTGAGACTGTCCTCTTTGGTGGAGATACCTAGTAAATGTGAACCTGTTATCAGTTTGCTATCCATTCCCTATTACCATGTTACTCGTTAATCATTTTTTTTTAATGTAACATAGGCAATTTATTCCTCAAGTGCAACAACAGGCACTTTATTTGTAGATGAAACAATGAAATATAAAGTTGTTTCCTAGCAGCAGCCTTTTTATTAGTTACCGATCTTACAGATCTTTTTAATGTGGAATTATTTTGATTACTTTTACTTCTGCAGAGATTGTGCTGGGGCCATATTTTGCTTGCCTGTCCTTCAGTTTGTGTTTGAAAGTTGGTACCCCACAATTCCCATTGGAGTGGGTGGGGTTACATAATTACATATGTGAATTTTATGTTAATCAGTGTACAGATTTGTACCTATTTTTTATGGGCCTTTGTCCAGATTTTTGCTGTATCCAGGTTGAGAGGTATAATGTTCCTTGTACTACACAAAATCATGCTGCAGTTCTCTCAGGTGAAGAATTTGTCCCAGGCAGCCAGAAACACTAATGAAACCATGTTTGGAGCTCAGCCATTGAAAAACCTTGGGGTATTGCTGAGTAAGGATGTTTTAATACTTAAACACAAAATATCCATAACACTATAAGTATACCGATCAGGTAAAATAACATTCTAAATGTTTTTCAGGCATTGTGTACACTAACCTGCTGGATTCACTGGAAATCTTAGTCCATTGTACTGAGTAATATGTATGACTTAGTATTGCAGAGTTAGTGTAGATATATTTTTCTGATAAAGGAAGAATGTCTAAGTACATACAGCCTGTACTAAATTGTGATTTACGTTCTGTTTAGCAACTACATTTTTATCAACTAATGCTAGCTATCTTTTCTTGCATTTAGCTGCAAATACTACTTGTTGCTAAGGGCAAGTTTTGTGATCCAGCCCCACAGTCTTTGAAAAGATGATAACCTAATTGGCTACATATTCCATGATTTAAAGGGACGTATTTTGGCCAAAAATAGGTGGACATGATCCAGTATGAGAACTGCAAAAGGGTAATATTGAGCATGAAGAATGGAACAGTCACTGGCAGGAGACTGCAATAGCCAGTTATTTCCTAGATCTTTGAAAGTAATTCTTCATACTCAGGACTGTGAACACATCCTCTGATACTGCAAAAGCTGTTCTGAGTTTGCCAAAGTTCTCCTAACTTTGCCAAAGTATTTCTAAGTTTTGCAAATGTTTTCTATGTTTGTAGAAGCTTTCCTATATTTGCACATATATTTATGTTTTAGGAACATTTCTCAGGGTTTTTGAACTTACTTCCTGATTTTACAGGAGTTCTGCTTTTGTTGTAAAAAATGTTTTGCTGCACATGAGCTCAAAATGAATTTGTTTAACATTAAGAGTTTTTTTCTGCACTATGATGGGAGCAAAGGGCTGATCCAACCCATCTGAGTTGGGAACTGCTGGTTGAAGGCATATTGTGGGCTTATCTGATTGATCTGAGGGCTTAAATGTGTAAAGGTCTTTCATTCTGCTGGTATAAAAGCCTTACAGTTTTGGGAGACTGTGCTCATTTATTCAGAGCTTCCCTGTGCCTGGCTTGGATACCTATAACACATTGTATTGCATCTAAAACCATCTGTGGACCTACTTGCTGTAACTATCTCAGTACTTTTTTAACAGTTATGTGCTGCATTTATTGATTTGGTTGAATTTATCACAGTTTTTCAGCCTGCACGTGTTAAAGTGCCACCTGTTTGTTACTATAGTATTCTTAGGTTGTTTTAGCAGTATTCTGATACTTCTTAACTTTCTCTGATACTGCAAAAGCTATTCTTAGTTTGCCAAAGTTCTGTTGAGCTTGCCAAAATATTTTTATGTTTTCAAAGTTTTTCTGTGCTTGTAGAAGTTTTCAGATGTTTGCTCACATTTTTCTGTATTTGGGAAGATTTCTCAAGGTTTGTGAACTTATATCCAAGGATTCCTGATATTGTTGGCACCCTGCCTTACATTGCGATGCATTTGTCTCTGCATTTGAGCTCAAAACCAGTTTGTTTTACATTAAGAGTTTGATTCTGCACTCTGGTGGGAGCAGAGGGCTAATTCAACCCATCAGAGTTGGGAACTGCTGATGGAAGGCTTATTGTCTGTTTTTCTGACTGGCCTGAGGGTTTAACTGTGTAAAGGTCTTTCATCCTGCCTTGTGTATAAGCAGGCCTCTCCTGTTTAAAATCCTGTAGAGATGATGCTGTCTGCAGTCTCCCACTGTTCATAGCCACTCGAAGAGCTTCCAGTTTGCACAGAGAGCAGCACCACTGCAGGTCATCTTATAGCATACTACTAAACACACTCACTTAGACTTTTTTAGTGGCTCTCCCCTACTCTGTCCCATCTACTATGGATCTGGTATAATGGATAGGTGCTTCCCTGTCATGGGCATCAAGAGGCAGTGAAATAACTGCCTCATGTTCACTGACAACCATTCAATTTTAGAATAGATAGGCACAGTGTGTGAGAGATGTAGATACACCATGTCATTGGAAGCAAAGCTCTCACATACACACACGAAAAATGCAAGGTTGTCAGTGTTGCACCTACAGCACCTGACTAACAACACTAAGGAACAAGCACACAGATCCACACATGCAGAGGTATTCACATGTAATCTACCCAAACCTCCAAGACATCCTAAAAGTATGTCTCACTGGCCCCACACACCATCAAACAGGACAGCACCTCACTCAACACATAACTGAAAATCATAATAGCTCAGCTTCCAAGCCCATAAGGCAACACTCCACATGGCCAAACATTCTAGTTATTTGGGATTCCATAGTTAGACATACTGATGTCCCCCCTACCAGGCTAAAGAAGAAAAAGATCGCAGTGAGCTGTCTGTCTGGAGCCAGGCTCCACCAGATGATGTATGCACGTAGGTCTTTAAACCACATGTACCAGTATGACACGGTCATAGCTCTTGCGGGTGTAAATGACTTAAAATGTACCTCACTGGACCATATGAAGAGACATGAAGATGTTATGTGAATATTTTCCCAAGCGAGTATAAATCTAGCCTTGGGTAGCATCCTACCTTCATCAGTAATTATGCCACAGTACCAGCAAAAAATAATTTATTTCAACAATTGGCTTAGTTTCTGGTGCCACAACAAGGGGATCCAATATCTGTCAGTCTGGAAAGACGTGATTGACAAACCACTATGCTTTGCCATATGGCTTTCACTTGTCACCACTTGACTTCTAGATACTGGCAAAAAATGTATCTATCCCCATAGTGCCTTTTTTAGGCTGTGCCAAGTTGTTAAACCCTCCAACATAATAAAAAATCACTCTGGACTACCTAAAATTACTCCTACTCAGTGCTAGGATTTTAAATAAAAAACTACACTCCCTGGAAGGACTCCTCACCCTGGAGAATGCAGTCATGGAAACATGGTGCAGAACCATGGAAAAAAACCCGGATATGAAAGGCTACAGTGCCTTTCATACATTTCAGTCCCCTTCAGCTTAAGATAAAACAAATGGAGGAGGTGCCTCAGTGTTCATAAAGGACAAATACACTGCTAGACTGGTCTAACAACATGACTCGCTTGAATTGCTTCATGCCCCACTAACCACAGGTGCAAACCCCTGTCATATCCTTGCTAGCTACAGATACCCTAACATGAGTCTGGAAAGCCACACCTCCTACCTAAACCTACTAGAATCTCTCAACATTTAGCCTAACACTATACTTATGGGTAACTACTACTACACCTCTATAAACTGGGAGACTTATATGTAGGGTTGCTACCTATCCATTTTTTTCCTGACTATTCTGAAATCAAACTGATTGTTTGGTAGTCCAGAAAACACTATACAAATGCCGGTATTCTGTTTCAAGAAAGGAAACAGATTATTAGAGTTTGTTAAATCAGCGGCTTTACTATGCTTTTTTTTGTAGAAAAGCATAGTGAATCAGTGGAAAGCAGGCATCAGGAATGGAAAAAGCATCCCCATCAGCTGATGTCATGATGACATTGCAAAATGGGTGGGCTGTGGGTGGGAGAGGGACAGAAATGGGCAAGGTTATGGGTGATGGGAAGGGTGTGGCCCTGGTCTGGTTTTAACCACAATGAAAGGTGACCCATAATTCAGTTGCTCAGAGGGTTTTAGACTTTGTCAACATAAACACCCTGGAGCAACTAATTAGCTGCTCGACTAGAGGTACAGATGTCATAGACCTAGTGCTCATGAACATGGAGGGATGCTGCTCCCTCCCATGCATTAACTCCTCCCTGGTAAGATCTGTTAAGACATGACCACAAAATAATCTCCTTTAGTATTAAAACTAACTTAGAACCCACAACAAAATCCGAACCTGTTAATAACTTTGCTAAGGCCAGTTACCTCAAACTAAGTGACAGCTTATTAAACTTCTAAGCATCTCCAAACCCAGATGACACTGAGGCCTACTCTGAGCTATACACAAAAGCATTGTGCAGCCACATTCATAGTTGCATAGGGGAGGTAGTACCTGTCTGAGTCAAACCTATGATTACTGGCAAAAATAAACCACCTCGGTGGACCCCTAGCATAAATAGACTATTCAACAAAAGGAAAAAAATCCTTTCCGAAGCCAAAAAGGAACAGACAAATCAGTGCAAAAAGACACTCACCAGTTTATGCAAACAAATTAGAGTGCTGTTGAATCTGACAAAGCAAACTATGAGGCAAACATTTCCTCCCAGTTTAAAGATAACCATAAGCCTTTTTTTAATTATGTTCGTAACTTCAGGGGAAACACTCAGCAATGTGCAGGGTTACTCATGAATGGCAACACTTAACACCCAGCCTGAAACTATAGCAAAGCTACTGGCTGACAAGTTCAGCTCATCCTACCACACCCAAAAAAATACCCACAACCATCCTTCTACCAGTCATTAGGAGGGAACAAGTCCTTACTGTGCTCACTAAAGCCAAAAACACTCTATGGGTCCTGATAACTTTGCAGTATACTTCTTAAATAGCTTAAAACAGAATCTATCATGGACACTAAAAACCCTCTTTAACTATAGCCTCAGGATGGGCTTTGTCCCAGAGGAATGGAGGACTGCAACAGTCATCCATATCCACAAGGAGGGCCTATCAAATGACCCAGGGAACTCCAGACCTATAAGCTTGACCAGTCTTATATGTTAGGCCATGGAGAGAATTATCATGGGCCTGATCAATAATGACATAGGAAATCTCTAAACACTGAACCAGACTCAATTTGGTTTTGACAAAGGGAGGTCTTGCCTGCTGAAGCTGTTGGACTTCTTTTTGAAAGTCACCAGGGCCATGGATGAGGGTAAAACAGTACACACCACTTATCTAGACCTGGCCAAAGCTTTTGACAAAATCCCCAACTCCGGGATCATAGACTACTTTACTGAGTTAGGCATTAACCCCTACATCATCAGATGGATAACAACTGGCTCACCGATGGGACATATGTTGTCCAGATAGGTGAATCCACTTCCGATAAGAAACCTGATACTATTGGGTCCCTCAGGGCTCAGTGGTGGGACCCCTCCTGTTTGATGTATATTCCTCTGAAGTGAAGGCCAATGTTGGGGGGCTTTAGCTCACTAAGTTCACCAATGACTTTAAGCTGGGATCAGTCAATGAATCCTCAAATGATGATGACATACTACAAACAGATCTAAAAATCACAAACGACTGGTATTAAAACCATGGTCTGAGCCTAAATGCTAAAAAATGCATAATCATACTCTCTGGTAAATCAGATATCCCTGCAAATTATAATATTGATAGCACACCCCTAAAAGTAGATCCAGTGGTAAGGGAGCTAGGAACAGTAATAGATAGTAACCTAAACTTTGACCATCAGGTAGCTCTGGTAATGAGGAAATTGTTCTGTCTGGGAC